>NC_139628.1:25295257-25370257 GCF_964638095.1 Poromitra crassiceps | reverse complement strand
CATTCTTCAGTATTATTATTACATGTACAGTCCATTTGTTGGAAATGTACAGGAAAAAAAAAAAAAAAAAAAAAAATTACAGGCCGAATACAGGTTTATTCTTCCGGGCTGGAGAGAGGCAGTAATTTAGTAGCAGTTAAAGGCAAGAGTAAACATAAAGGTCTTTAGCTTGGATTTAAAAATAGGCAGAGTAGGGGCAGATCTAATGTGTTCAGGGAGTTTGTTCCAGTTATGAGAGGCATAGTGGGAGAACGCAGCTTCACCATGTTTTGATTTGGTCCTCGGGACAATTAGTAGACCAGTGCCTGAGGATCTCAGGGATCTGGATGGTTCATAGTGTAGAAGCATTTCAGAGATGTAGTGTGGGCCTGACCCGTTGAGAGATTTGTAAACTATTAGCAGAATTTTAAAGTCTATTCTAAGATTTACTGGCAGCCAATGCAGGGATTTGAGAACTGGTGTAATGTGTTCAGCTTTCTTGGTTCTTGTTAGAACTCTAGCAGCCGCATTCTGAATGAGCTGTAGTTGTTTAATAGCTTTTTTGGGAAGACCATTGAAAAGACTGTTGCAGTATAGTCTAGCCTGCTAGAAATGAAAGCATGAATTAGTTTTTCAAGATCTTGTTTGGACATATAGCCTCTAATCCTTGCTATATTTTTTAGATGATAGAAGGCAGATTTTCTTATAAGCTTGATGTGGGAGTTGAAATTTAGATCAGAGTCAATAATAATGCCAAGATTTTTTACCTGGTCCTTTGGCTTCAAAGATAGGGATTCGAGGTGAGCAGTAACTTTGAGCCTATCTTCTTTTTTGCCGAAGACAATTATCTCTGTTTTGTCTTTATTAAGTTGGAGAAAATTCTGGCACATCCAATCATTAATTTGCGCAAGGCACTGACACAGTGTCTCTATGGGGGCATAGTCATCCGATGAGAGGGCTATGTAAAGTTGGGTGTCATCTGCATAGCTATGGTAAGCTATTTTGTTTTTTTGCATAATTAGGCCTAGAGAGAGCATATAAAGGTTAAATAGGACAGGACCTAAAATTGATCCTTGGGGTACCCCACATGTCATTTTGGTTTGGTCAGATGTGTAGTTGCCAATGGAGACAAAGTAGTTCCTGTCTTGCAGATAAGATCTGAACCACTCTAGGACCGTGCCGGAAAGCCCGACCCAGTTTTCCAGTCTGTCCAGTAGAATTTCGTGGTCAACCGTATCAAAGGCAGCGCTGAGGTCTAGTAACACTAAGATTGAGATTTTACCTGAATCAGTGTTCATTCGGATGTCATTTATAACTCTGATAAGCGCAGTTTCGGTGCTATGATGGGGTCGGAAGCCTGATTGGAAGGGATCTAGGAGGTCATTGGAGGATAGAAAGGTATTGAGTTGTTGGTAGACAGTTTTTTCGAGTATTTTGCTAATAAAGGGAAGATTTGATATTGGTCTGTAGTTGCTGATTATAGAGGGGTCGAGGCTACGCTTCTTTAGCAGGGGCTTAACAACTGCAGTTTTGAGAGATTTTGGAAAAATGCCTGTAAGAAGAGAGGTATTAATTATCTTCAGTATGTCGGTCGCCAGGCAACTGTAGACATTTTTTAGAAAGCTTGTTGGCAGGGTGTCTAGGCAACACGATGAGGATTTAAGGCCTCGTATCGTTTCTTCTAGTTTCTTGTGGTCAATGACATTGAACTGAGTCATGTTAATTAAGCACCTATTCTGTCGGTGCGGCGGAGCCACATTTGTTCTTGATGTGGAAATAGTTAGTCTGATATTTATAATTTTATCCCTAAAGAAGGTCGCAAATTTATTGCATTTGACATTGGATAGAAGATCAGGGGCAATTTGTGGGGGGGGGTTTGTCAGCCTGTCAACAGTGGCAAAAAGAGTGCGAGCGTCATTGGTGTTTTTGCTGATAATGTCGGAGAAGAAGAATTTTCTGGAATTTTTTAGTTCCTGGTTGTAGGAGTGAAGACTATTTTTATAGATGTCATAATCGATGTGAAGTTTAGTTTTCCGCCATTTGCGCTCGGCTTTCCTACAATCTCTTTTTTTGTTATTTACAGAGGGAGCGTTTCTCCATGGTGCTTTTTTCTTACCGGAGATTAGTTTAGATCTAATGGGAGCTACAGCATCAATAGCCTTTAGGGTTTTAGAATTGAAGTTATCTAGGAGATCATTGACAGAGGCTGAGGGGAAGGGGCCAGCGAGAAAGCCTCCATGAACCGTGTGCTAGTGCTCTCGTTGATGTGATGCTTTTTGATGGTTTTTGACCGAGTAAGAGCGATAGGGGTGATCTTGAGTTCAAGAAAAATACAGAGATGGTCAGACAGAGCCATAATGCTGTAAGACAAGTAAAATATCAGACAACTGATGTTTTTAAGTTTTCACATCACATTTCGGTTTTGCTCCCACAGTTGTGTTCAATTACATACCTTTTCTCTAGGCCTTAGCTTAGAACCTCACCAGTAGCGAGCACACTCAAAGAATAGATAAAAACGCATGTTCAAGGCAAAAACACGTGTCTAGACAAGAGAATAAGCCAGCACACTAAATCTAAACCTGTGAAAGAACATTTAGTTTGCTGTCTTATTCTTTCTTCTAACCATTAGAGACTAAGACAATACTGCATAAATCCAGTAAATGTGACCCTCAACACTGTGTCTTGCCTCTATTTGCACACAGAGACCAAGAAGCACCAGGATGAAACTGAACAGAGAGGAGGGGAGACATGTCTAAATGATGACACCGAAATGGAACGTCTGATGGGAAAGACAGAGAACAATCTGGAGAAAAAGGCAACACTTGAAGAAGAGCTACAGAAAAAAAGTAAAGAAAAGAAAGACTTTGAATGGAAGGTTGCTACATTGGTGAAACAAAAGGGAGAACTTGAGAAAGAACTACAGGAGAAAGATAAGGAATTGAACAAAAAAGAATTGCTTGCTAAATTGACAGGAGAGCAGAAGGAACTGGAGAACAAGAGAGAACAACTCAAATCACAACTGCAGGAGGTAGAGAGACAGGAGGAGGAGAACAATGAGAATGAGAGGAAGCTTCAGTCAGCAGGTTGGATAGAAAAAAAGATGAAAGAAAATCCTCTATTAGAGGCCAAAAAGAATCTGAAGAGGAGAAAGGCAGAACTTAATGAAGAGCTACAGAAGACAGAGACAGGCCTGAAGAACAGAGAGGGAAAAGTTACTCAACATACAGAATTTAAAAGGAGAAGAGAGAATGAGAAGGAGCAAATCAAAGTGAAATTGAAGGAGATAGAAAAAGAGATTGATGAGTATGACAGGAAGCTTGAGTCAGTCAGGAGAGAAGTCACAGAGCTCAAAATACAGCTAGAAGCATCAGAGAGAGAAAAGCAAGAGGTCAGACAGGAGACAGAGCTTCAGCTTCAGCTTCAGCTACAACAGGAAGTCAAACCTGTGGAAAGTCTGGAGGAACTCAGAAAGCAAGAACCAAGTCAGAATGTAACCAGGGTGCAGGTGGAACATCATGAAGCAGCTGGGGAGCAGGACACAAATCAGGAGGAAACCAGAAAACAGGGGGGAAATAACGACTGGGAGACAGAGGAAAAGTAGTCAGAGAGCCACTGGAGACAAGGGCAAAAGTCTGGAGGAAACTGGGAAACAACAGCAAAGTCAGCATGAGGACGAGGAGCAGGGGAAAGTGCAGGAGGCAACCAATCAGGGTGAAAGGAAGGAGGCAACCTCAGAGCAGGATGGAACTAAGGAGGAAACCATGATACAGGGGGGAAATCAGGAGGCACCTGAGAAACCGAGGGAAAGTCAAAGCACCCCTGGGAACAAGGCCCATGAGGAAAGTCAGGAGGTAAAGAACCCGCATTCAAAAATTAAATTAAAGCCAGAGAAGGAAAGCAAAGCAGGCAAGAAGGTCAAACCTGTGGAAAGTGTGGAGGAAACTACAGAGCAGCTGGAGAAATCCAACATGGAGTTCACTGAGAGAGAAGCAGAGAGTCAGGAAGAGCTGCAGGAGAAAGATAGGGATGTTGAAGGACAAGCTGACACTAGTCAAAAAGAGATGAATGAGGAGGAAGTCTGTGTATTAACAGTCGTAGATGGTAAATTTACATCTTAATTTCTGCAGTTTCTGATCATATAATTTGTCAACATTAACTACTGTACACATGGCAATTATTTAGATTCCTGTGTTATCAAATTGAACACTCGATTTGCATTTACATTCTTCTGTTATTCTCAGTCAGCACTATGGAAAGTTGAGTGACAGTGAGCATTGATAAGATTATTGATCTTTATTAGTCACATGACTAAATCACACATGAACATATCAGAAAGTGAAAATGAGTTGATCAGGTTGCTCGTGCACCTTAATGCTTGACTTTCAGGTCAGCTCTCCCAGTGTTTCTGTTTCACTTCTCTCTGTTACACAAAGCTCTGTACAGTGACGGGAAAGATACATGTCTAAATCAGGAAGAATATTGAATATTGAGTCTCTTGTTTTCAGAACCAGTTTTGTCCACCACGTGGACAAAGGGTTTGAGTGGCTAATTGCTACTGACAGATTAGACAGTCGCACAATACCAGACTGACACTGCAGGACAAAACATAACAGGGGCTCATATATGTAGAGACAACACCGACTGTAAGACAGTAGATACGCACTGGAAACATTCAAATAAAAATAATATTTACAATCCTACATGTAGTTTTTTTATCACAAGAGTTACTTTGTGAATTTTTTTATCATACAATATTTATATATTTTTCTCTACCATGATTGATTGTATTGCTTATTTATGCTGCTTTTGAATATAATGTGATAATTAACTTGTGCATTATTCCTTGGTGAGAATTCACATCAGTGCATCACACCTCTCTGTAATGTAACATCAGGTGACTTGATGTTTTTGTGTGTGAATAAATGGACTTGGATCATAGCTGGATAAATGCCATGTCTGTGCTGAAATCTGATGTTTTTCCTTGGTGGGGTGGACATGTCTCCAGACCATGTGAACTTTAGACCATATGGGACTCTAACTCTCCATTGCAAACAATACGAATGAAATTCCTTTAGTGGGATGAAGCTCTTTAATTGATTTATAAATTTAACTTCAGGGAAGCAGTAGTATGTCGACCAGTTCCAGCACCTGTTAGCATCATAAACAATTGACCTGGTTGACCTCAGGGCTTGGTAAGTAACTTGTCAAAGCTAAAACAAACCCAGACTCTATTCAGAGAGGTGTAGTGTAGTATATGTTAATCATTAATCATATCAATTGCTACTAATGCATTGTCAAATGCTATTTCACTATTGGAAGGAGAAACAGTCAGCCTTTGGCTCCAGTTGTTCCGGAATGCGGCAGAGTCACCTGTTTCTATCCATTCCTGGAGCCGCTCTCATCAGTTAGAGTCTAATGGACAGTCTAACTGTTAGACTGTCCATTAGAGTCATAAAAGGCATCTGGCCAAACAATCACACATTGGGCAAGAGTGTATGACCTCAGGGGGGAGTAACTCACACACATAATGGTAGATACAGAACACATAGGACACACAGAACGCACATACAGACACCTAAAGGGAATAGGAAGAGTCACACACACGTGCACTTACATGCACACGCTTTGATTTAGATCTGAAGGAAGTGAATGGGCTAGAGGATGTATAGAGCTATATAGGGACACTTTATTGCCATCATAAAGGCAGTGTTACGACTGTCATTTGTTTTTCTTCTTTTCTTTGTGAATTATATAGTTTATTTGTAGACTCGTCAATGGACTGAGAGTTCCGTCCATTTTCCTCGTCGGTAGCTATTTCCGTGACATACTTCCTGGTTGCGGGTGTTTATCTTGTGGTCGACAGTGTCTTTGGCCCAGTCTTTCGCAGGTGCAGCTGGTTGGAGATTTGGTTGCTGATTGGATAGCAGCCCTGTCTGTCTGCCTATATAGAGGACTCACTTTCAACATGACAACAGAGTGGTACTGGAGTGTGAGACCTGTACCCTCTCAGCCGTGCATTTACACACCATTTCATTCAATTGTTTTCCTTTGTGCATTTTGGTCTTTGTTTATAAATCATGTTTGTTTCTTTGTGTCTTGCAGGAACGAGGCGCTACCTTTTGTGGTAGGGAACAGCAGTGCCGACCGAGGGGTTAACATCAGGTATTGAAGGCGCGGCCTGCTGGACCAGATTTCCCTGTCAGTTAGAGCGTCCTCGTTCCCCCGTTCCCTTTTTGAGCAATAAAACCTTTTTTGTTGCAAATTTGATACTTGTTTCTGCATATTTCATGTTACAGTCCTAACCCTAGACTTGGGGCGTAACAGGCAGCTAGCCATTTGTTTGATATAGGAAGAGGAAGGGAGAGAGGAGACATTCCAGACCCCTTTCTAAAGAAGAAAGGGTCTGGGTGTCAATTAAGGGTGTATTCACACCTGTAGGTCGTTTGCTTTGTTCCGATTCAGGTACTTAATTGATACAATTGTTGCATTTGTGCCTTGGTTCGTTTGTGTTCACACAGCCACAAATGAAACGGTCCAAATAGTATTGTCAAACTTCCTGGATTGGCCAGCAGAGACTCTGATAGGCTAATAGCCTCTCGGGATGGACAAAATAATTCCCAGAGATTTTCCTATATGATTATGAAAATGCGTTTTGTTAGACCTACATTTTAGGCTATGTCGGGCGTCCGCCGAGAGAGAGAGAGAGAGAGAGAGAGAGATCTATTTATTAATGTATGCTATGTAGCCTATGTAAGCCCATGTATTTATTTAGCCTATTGGGAATTTGGAGATAGAAGATCAAAGACCCTCGCAAATTCTGCTATTAGGCTACTATCACGGAGATGAGGATTAGCCGAGACATAGGCTATATGAACACCTGTCCTGTCAGGAATAAAATATTAATAAATAATTTAATAATAACGGACATTTCGAGGAAGACATGCAATCAGTCTGATTGTCTGATTGAACCAGACAATCTTATCACAAAGAAGGCTGGCTCTGATTACCACGATTTGTTTTCATTTATTGAATGAGACCAGAGAGAGAGGGAGAGAGAGGGCGGTGTGCACACAGGCAAAATCCTAGAGATTCAACACATTAACGTTGCTTCCCATGGTCCGAGGTAAGTTGATTGAGTTCAAACTGCTGATGTGATTATCCAAAAATCCCCCAAAGTTTATCGATGCAAGTCACAAGTCGCCAAAACAGGATCTGAAAGATGTTGTTTTTAAACGATAAAAATGTTCGTTCTTCAGGCCATTACGCACAGCACAGCTGACTACGGCAGCTGGTTTATCCAAAAATGCGCACCGTTTACTGCTGTTGTGGCGGATCGAGGTCGGCTCACGTTCTCACCACAAACGAACCGCACCAGAGTTCGTTTGGAAGCGGACCGAGACCACCCTTTCTTGGCGATCTCGGTCCGCTTGTTTTGTCCCGCATCCGAGTGCGATTGCTGTGTTCACACTCCCCCAAACGAAGCGCACCAAGGGGGAAAATGCTCTCCGTTTCGGAACAACTGCTCCAAACGAGATAGGTGTGAATACACCCTAAGTTTGAGTGACAGTTGACACACAGAACTGCATAACCGCACACTCATGACCAGTTCCCCTCAGAAGGGAGACGGATGATTGGTTGAAAAGGACAGGAAGTGAGGTAAGGGAGAGGAGGAGACGGAGAGTTCAGAGAGGGGTAAAAACTGAGACGCAGACAGTTTTTTTCCTCAGAGAGCACATCCAGGCAGCATCTCTCCATGGCACACAGGTCATACCAAAACTTGTTCATTCAAATAAAAGATACTTTATTAGATTACATGTTTTCCAGTGCTTCTGTGATTCCGCTCTTCTTTTCCCAGTTATTTAATATAGGAAAGTAGAGAGGTCTCGTGGTTATTCTTAAGAGTTTCAAACTTTATTTTGTCTCGGTTATATAACACTTGTGAAAAACACAGCCCCAGTTTAGAGACGGTGTGGTTTTGAAAACATTAGTCTTTATCTGACTTCACTTCTGAGAATCTCTTTATCTGACTTCACTTCTGAGAATCTTCATTTCTTGAAATAGTCATGAGGCCAGTTTTTTATGTTATAGATTAAACAAGAAAGTAATGAGACAAATCAAATAAAGAACATAAAAGTTGAATTTTTCATGAGTTAACAGCCATTCTGAAGAATGTATAAGCCTGTTGTTCCTGTTCTAAAAGCTGAAGACTTATAGAGGCCATTTACACCTGGCGTTAACATGCGTTTTCTGCCATCATATTGCAATCAGATTGTGCTTGACCACATTAACCTGATTCCATTTACACCTGGCGTTAACATGCATTTTCATGCCATTAGATTGCAATCTGATTGCAATCTGATGGCAGAAATGGTTGTCCTCTCAATCCGCATAAAGTTGCTGTATCCAGATTGAGAGGACACATTGCATTTACACTTGTGTTCAATGTGTACACAATGCATCCCTGACCACCTCCGGAGGTGGTTTAGCCGATCAGATTGCAATCCTTCAATGCGTTTTGGGGGTGTTTACAGCTGCCATTTCAAGTGATAAAACACAATCTGATTGCAATCTGATCACAGAAAACGCATGTTAGCACCAAGTGTAAATGGCCTCATACACAGATGAGAATACTTAATAATAAAAAAGCATGATGAGGGTTAAAAGCTTTAATATAGCTGGCTGTAATCCACCAGGTTACATGGCTTCTTCCTCCATTATGACATCTTCACAGCTGCTCTTCTCCTTCACACGTTGAGCTGCAGAAACAGAAACACAAACCTCCATTTAGAAAAATACATCTTATGTAAAGAGAATTCATAACTATCTTTACCTTAATTCCTCAGCTAATCAATATTTACATATTAATGGTGGCTCTTTTATCCCTGATAGCCCACATTTTTCTTCGGATAATTTGCATACTTTATCTAGAGAACATAAAGATGTGTGTAGGTTATTTTTTTTAGAAGGACTAAATGCTCCATAAGTGACAAACTGATGTTTAAAAATGCTCTATTTTCTACTGACTGAAATGGTTTCTATAAGGGGGGCTTCTCGAGGCAGGTGGCATGTGAATGATGCACAGACAGCTGGAGATACACAGGCAACAACATACTATAACGTAACGTTAAGTAAACAATTTAAAAAACAAAATCAATTTACCTTCTCCAAAATATATAAATTCAAGCACTTTCAATGACCCACGTTTATTTTCAAAAACTTTCAAGGGCTTGATTTCCCCCGCAAATTCATAAACCTTCAGTGATTTCAAGGACCTGTGGGAACGCCGTTTTGCTTTGCTGCTACAGAGTGTACAGAGAGAGGGGCCCTTCTACCTTTTTCTGTCTGCTTTACTCATGTGGTTTCTCAGAGAAGCTCAAAGTATCATTAGCATCTGAAGCCAGCACTTTAAATAGTACTCTACTCTGAACTCTGTATCTCCTGCCCCAGAAGAACCTGCTCTAAATGTGCTTTGCAGCCCTTATTTACTCAAGCGTTGCCTTTATTTCAGCAGTTACTTATATTAGTCTGTATATTTTCTGTACCTCTGTGTCTCCAACAACGAAACAGTTCCACCATCAACACCAGAGCCATCAATAAGAAGATGACAACAGTCCTTATCAGGAGGAGATGATGGGAAGCATGGGTGTCTTTGTGAAGTGCTGGACAAATTAGAAAAAGTTGATGCTCAAAATGTATGAGACAAGGTGGTGTCTTAATGCTGGAATACAGAACCTTTTTTTAAATAACAAAATAGATTGGATATTATCAGTCTGTATTAATGCACAAATCCCCCTGTTTGACATTTCAGAGATGTATAATGTATAAAAATAAAATAAAATAAAATAAAATAAAATAAAATAAAATAAAATAAAATAAAATAAATATTGGAAAGTGAAATTACACATTGCACAAAATCCACAAAAGCAACAATCTGAATGTGAAGATATAAATAAAGTTGTTATACACAACAAAACAGATTTGAGCCCCCAAATATCTTTCCCCCCAGGTATTCTTACATGATTTAGCCTTCTGGAACATCAAGCGGATAAAATCTGTTACAATACAAGTTGACATTTAGTTGTCTCTTCACAAAACTGTTACATTAATGGACTTTCTACCAAGTGCAAAAGTGTCAAACACTGGTTCTTGACAGTAGGTAGCCTACATGACGTCACATCATCTTCATGAAAAACAGCCATAAATCTAATTATCTTCATCATTTTGGAAACAGTGTTAGGTCTCACCTCTCACAGCCAGCCAGCTCTCTGGTGATTCTCCAACAGCAGAGATGTTACACTTGTAGAGGCCTGCATCAGATTGAGAAACACTGTAGATGGTCATCTCTCCTGTAGAGCCCATCTGGAGGAAGAGGCCATCTTTATAGAAACCAGCTGGGAGGTTGGAGCGAGGCCAGACTGTACAGTTCAGAGTCACATCATCTCCCTCCATCACAGGACAGACAGGAATATCCATGGTCACACACCCAGCTGGACTTGAAAAAAGAAAAAATAGACATGAGTTTCTTTGCACGTGTCATAGGTGTGCAACAGTTTGGGAAGAGAGTAGATCTGAAATTGGGGCCTAGGGGGACAGAGAAATTTCACAAAACTCTTAAAACATATTTCATTTTTGATTATTGTTGTTTTAAGGATTTTGTTTGTTATGGTTAGGGTTAGGCAAGTACAACTTGGTTATGTTTGGGTTTGAGTTTTCTTATCTAACCACAACCAAACCCTATCCCTAACCTTATTATTAAGGTATTATTAGGGGGCCAATCACGAAGTGCGTGGATCATTGCGTGGATTATTATTTCTCTTCTTCTACGGCCCTAAAACAGTATGTACGTCAGAAACCATACGGTTCAAAGTAACCAGACTTTGCACATAGGTTGGAAATGTGACCCACTACTCAGAGACAAAAAAATTACCCATATTGCCCAGATGGTGGCGCTATAACAGACCATTTCACATTCTGGTCTATAACTCCTGAACCGTGAGTCCGAGAATCAAAATTTCATTTCTCCTGGATTCGATACGCATCTATACATATGTCTGCGCCACTCATGAGTGAACCTGATGACGCTGCCTGCATCATCCGGGGGGGCACAGGCCCCCCTCCACCCCCGTAGTGGGTGTGAGCCTCACACTGTGAGGTCCACCCACCACCCACCCACCACAATCTCTTGAAATCGTGTGGGATACATGGGATTCAGTGCAGTAGTGGTGTGCCTACTGAAGAGGCAGGTGTCAGCACCACATTCTACAGTGTCTTGAAGGCATTCAGGATCATCACATTCTCTTGATAGCACAACAAATTGTATTAGTGTTAAAATTACTGCAAAGCACGTGTAGGGCACGATCCTGCTGTCCTGGCGCCCTTCACGAGCTTCATCTACAACTCCAGGGCTGAATTTCAGTCCCAGTCCGCCCCTGGTTACAGTCTAATTGAGGCGAGAATGGAGTTGGAGCTGATCGATTGTAGGTCCAGACGACCTTTCGGTTAATAATAAAAAAAAAAGCTACATAATGAGACGTTGTCAGACTGTAAACAATGAAGGAAGCGGCGGGACTTGCGCTCTACAGAAGAAACCATGACATATCAGCCATCTGTCCCAGAGTCATATTAGTATTGTATAGTAACTGGTATAGTAACTGGTAGCCTAGTTTCCAAGTAGTGCCGAAAACCCCCAATGTAGGCTAATGTTTTTGTTGTATATTGCAAAATTGTACTCACAAATTTCTCCCACAGCCAGCCAGCTTTCTGCTGATTCTGCAGCACCAGAGATGTTGCACTTGTAGAGTCCTTCATCAGACGTGGAAACATGGTGGATGGTCATCACTCCTGTAGAGCTGGTCCCGATGATGAAGCCATCTTTATAGAAAGCAGCTGGGAGGTTGGAGGAAGTCATGTTCTTGCTTCTACAGCGCACAGTCACAGCATCTCCCTCCATCACAGGACAGACAGGACTATCCAGGATCACAGGCCCAGCTGCACAATTATGATTGATAAAAATATATAAAGTTATAAAGTACATATAAAGTATGTTAAACATGAGTTTAATACACAATCAGCCACAGTGAGTGAATACAAGCTATACAAAGGATAGCCTACAGTATATTGTCCAAATACAGCCACATTAATGAATGAGCAATGGATATACAGTAGTTCCCACGATCAACATGTGAATTCACTCTAATTATCCTGAAACCGTTTTTAAACAAAGACTGAAAACACCTTTTTAATCTGGCTTTTAAAGTAAAAAAAAAACAGTCCCACAGTATGAAACAAAACATACTTTATCTTCCCCCTTTTATATATTCTTTATTTTTTAGAGATAGGCCTACTGAATGATGGCCCTTGGTAATTTATTTATGTATTTATGTATTCAATGGAGATATGTGTCTTTTTAATTGAACTCTTCAGTTACTATAGGAATATGTACCAGTGACATTGATGTGGACACTGTTGCTTCTCCCTCCATCTCCAGCCTCACACCAGTATTATCCACTGTCTGTTATATAGGCTGTTTGAATTGTACAGGACAAGCCTTTTGATGCCTCCCAGTTATTGGGGCATATGCAAACTCCTCCCTTGATCTTCTCATAACTCAAGCCATCAAAGACCTCACATTTAAAAGACACAGACGTGTATTCAAAGATCTGCAGTCTCTCAGGAACAATACGAGGATCTGAGAGAGAGAAACAGAGAGGAACAGAGACGATAAATTAAGAAAATTCTTCCTAAAGGAAATATACACCTTGAATTGTCTTGTATACTGAATTATGAACTGTGGTTTTCATTAATGTAATAAAAATGAGGGGGGAAAGTAAGCCATGTCACTCTTCTTTTGTAAAACCAATGATGAAGGCATTTATGCCAAAACACACGACAACAACAACAGCAAAGACGGACTGAAGCATCCGCTCTCACATCACGTTCTCACTCCGAGCTAATCAAATAGTGTCACATTGTGATGCATCTTGTGCGTCGGACGTTAATGTTGGACGTTAACGTGCAGCACGGTGCCCTCGTACATCACCCTGCATGGTGATGGTAGTCATGTGACATTGATTTCTTGGAAACCATGGCGAGAATTCAGAGAAACAAGGTTGCACCATGGCAGCGAAGTGGGGAGGGAGGCTAGCCTGCTAGGCTTCCAGGAACCTTTGCAGCCCAGGGCTTCACCACCGGTCCTCGCCATGTTGCTGCAGGTAACCAAACCCTAAGCCCAACCAGGCTACCAGTGCCTAACCCCAACCTCAAGCTGTCACTGACCTTTGTCTAACCCCAACCTTGTACATTCAAACATGACGCACAAGGGTACGGTGCACTTTAACATCAGATGCATAAGGCGTGTGACAATGCAACAATATTTGATGCCCTTGGAATGAGAATGTGCTGCTCACAACCTGCATATTTCAGAACTGCACCTGTCACAAAATGCAAAACTCAAAGGAAGTTAAACACCTGGACCATAATCGTTATGAAAATTTGGCCTGGGGTGTCTACTTCTTTCTTTCTTTTTTTATAATTATACCGCCCAAAAAAAAAAAGTTGTATTACTAGAGCAACACAGCCATCACTGGAGAGAGAAAGGAGGAGAGATGCATATTGCATAAATATAGGCAATTTTATGTGTAGATACATGTCTGCTATATTCATTCACACAATATGCAACTGTTCCAACTCTCATTGTTTACCTCACACTTTTCTATCTTAAATTATCATTCTAGGTAAGGAGACTATTTATGACATTTGTCATCAAGTTTCTGTTACGTCTGATTTAGAAATTTGAGCAGCAACTAAACACATAAAATGTAAAAGAAAGAAAGAACAAATTGAAAAACCTATTTATTCGACCCAGTCACCAGAATAAAATTTCTGCATTGTATATTTTTTAAATCCACAGAAATGTAAAATATGAACATTTCTGAATGGAATTAATTATGTTGCATATCATGTTTAGATATTAAATTAACATTATACACGTCATAGAGTCTAATGACATTAATATTCATGTTAATGAATGTCTCATGTTGAAGTATGTCGCTGCCGCCTATAAGGGGTGGGATTGGCACAAGCAAGAGAGCACCATGACTCCTGATTGAGACACGTCATGCTTCGGTTTGAGCCCAAACCCAAACCATAACCTTAACCTAACTGTTGCTTTGTTGCATAAACCCATCCCAGTGGTTTTATTTGCCTAAACATAATTTATGTTGAGATTGTAGACAGAAAATGCCATGTTTTAGACATATGATATGTGACATATTTTGGTTCAGAAATGTTCATACTTTACATTTCCGTGGATTCCTTTTTCTTCTTTTACTCATGACAAGGACATAATGGATCTTAAATGTCCTGAAGTCTCAAATGTGAATGTAAATAAATACAGTTTATATCAATGTGGCATCTTTACTCACATGGCAGCACTTTAGATTACAGATCATAACAACAGGATTAGGGCTGCAAAATGCTAAACTCCCCGTGTCCACATCTCAATATTAGATTAAACCAAACATCCAGAGACGGAGGGATTACCTGGATGATCCCCCAGAGCTAGCTAGCTCTCTTGGGGGTGCGGTTAGCGTGTAAGCGGGAGATCGGTGGATCAAATCCCGCCTCCACCCCTGGGCAAGCCCTTATGGGTTGCTGTGAGTAACTGTCAACACAACAGAGTAATTACATATTACCTAATTATTATCACACTATTACCCCCAATGTGAGGCACAGAGCTGTAACCTGCATGCTGTCTTGTTGCTGACTGTCTGAGCATCAGACTGAAGAACAGTGAAGATATGATGGTGAGAACCTCCCCTTCCTGTGGAGATGAAGTTCTCTTACATTCAAGACCTCGACTTCACAACATATGGAATATGCAGAGATGGCAAAAGTACACATTCTTTACTCAAGTAGAAGTGTAAAAATAGACGCTGAAGTAGAAGTACTGATTCAACTTATTTAATCAAGAGTAAACCAAACACACACACACACACACACACACACACACACACACACACACACACACACACACACACACACACACACACACACACACACACACACACACACACACACAGGTGTTAAAGAAAGCAGTGCAGGTTGCGCAGGTCAGCCCCTTCTCCCCCGCCACCGCACCATCTCCATATGCATAATGGAGGAAATCAGTGACAACAAAAAAGCACAGATGCAGCAGAAACTATTATGAAATAATGCTCAAAAGTTGTTCCAAACAAACGTTAATATGCAAAAACTATACATCACATCGCCTATATTTTGATATTCTGAGTGAGAAGTATATATATATATATATATATATATATATATACGCACGCACACACACACACACACACACGCACACACGCGCGTGCGCACACACACACACACACACACACACACGCGCGCGCGCGCGCGCGCGCGCAAACACACAACCAAAACCTTCTGGACACAGGACATGATAAATGTGTTCTAATGATTAATCTGTCACATTACTGTGACTTGTGCACTACTGAAGTCTCTAATAGACATAAGCTGCAACAGATAGACAGTTAAACACAAAGTGAACAGAGACTACCTACCACCCAGTACAGGTGAGCAGAGTGAAGTTACACCCGTGACCCGCCCATCTTTTATAGCCCTTATAAATGATGTGAGGACTTTGTACGTGTATCCTACTTCCCTCTGTGGTGACAAGACTATCGTGCAACAGGTTTGGACTCTCTTATTAAATTCTTATTCTTAAATTACTTAGGCTAGTTAGAATACACAGCTGTTGATTTAATCTCAAACAACAGTTTTTCATCATTTATTGAGTGTAAAAATGTACGAAGCATGGAATAATTTCACCATTTAATTTCAACAGTTCTTCTGACTTTGAAAACAGACCACAGTTTATTTTGAGTGGTCGAGGATAAACTCCTTTGTCTTCCTTTGTCACCAACCTGTCGTTCATTATGGGTTTATGGTTTAAACAGCTCAGTAATTTATTGAAGGAATTGGACTTGTATTGCAATTTATAAACGGTGGATTATAATAAGTGTAATCTGTTCAACAAACTTGGCAGTTTTGACAATTTATATGTTTTACACTATTTGACTGAGTTGAATGGTGATAGATGAAAGTAAAACTAGTTCTCAGGCACAATATGAATGGCATACTGTAGAGGAAATTACTTTATTATTATTATAACATTATCCAATCCTTATGTAAAAGGGAGTGGGTTCTGCGATTTTGGTCACATTTTTGGTTACACGCGAGCAATTGTGATGTCACTGATGATGTCACACTGTCTGTGACATTGCTTGGTGGCCGAGCTCCATATGCGAGCTGCAGGGCTTCATTCTCAATTCCAGAGGGGGAGGGACTCTTACAGAATGATTGTTGGCAGATAAGAACAAACAAATCTACTTGAGTAAAAGTAAAAAATTATAGCTAATTTAAAATGTACTTTGTTGTTGTTTGTTGTTGTTGTTGTTGTTCTTGTTATTCAATATTCTAAATGTGTAAGCTTTGAAACTGCTCGACACGTTTGTATTCACCCTACAAGCAAAATAAAATGTATTTGTCTAACTTGAACAAAAAGGAACAGCCAGCAGGGGGACCTGTTGAACAGTTGATGTCCTGTTACAATTATTCAACATGGTGGATGTAGCTTTACAGTTGACATTTTAAATGCAAATAAATTGATGCATTATGAAGGATGAAGATTTTGATTGTCCCAAAATCGGATAAAGCTTCATTCTAAAATGATATTGCAGAACAAAATAAAAAATAAATTAAATAAAAATCTACTGTTGATAGAATGATTGTTGGCAGATAATAACAAAGACCCTAAAGCATTTTAAGAGTAACTTTGGAGGAATGGATATTTTGGTTTATTTCAGTGTTCAGAACTCCAGGATGCTTCAGCTGAAGGACGGCCTCTCCCTTAAATCTCAGCTCAGGGTCTTCATTGTCTTGGTTCTCCATCACACTGTTGTCCTTCTCCTCCTGACACACTCTTGTGAAGGTAACTTACACACAAAAACATCATTAAGCTTGTTTTATACTCTGGTCTGAGAGGGTTTCAGATGTGTTCTGAAGGTCAGAGGAGGCTTTTGTTTGGGGGAGGGATGATGTTTGTAAATGTGACTGAGTCAAAACACCCCGCCCGTCTGCAGTTATTGGCCAGATGTAACGCAATGTATTACGCCTATTTTCCACACTGGTAGTGAAACACGTTGGGACACATAGGGCTGGGGTGGTGGAGGCATAAACACTTGCCTTAGACACTGGAGACTGCAGGGTTGACTGGGGTTCTGAAGGACAACCTTTCCAATGCGAGGGTCCACTTGGTAGAGTGAGGCTGGAAGGCCAGTCTTCAGCCTTGCTGCAGGACCTCCATCACATCACAGTCTTCCTTCCAGCCACATCGTTTCTCAGAATTCAAGGTCACATGACTCACGCCACCGTGCACAGGGTGACGCTCAACACGTTAAACATCAGACGGCAAAAGGTGCGTGTCAAAGCGACAGTATTTGACACCCTTGGAGTGAGAACGCTGACGCTGCACAAATGGTATGAAATCATATACAACAATTCCAGTCTCCTAAATAGAGGTGGTCACCTCTCCCCCTGAGACCGGTTACCCCCATGTGGAAGTGTTGTCAAAGGCCTAGCAAGCAAACTTCAGCTAGAGATCGTGATTTCCCAAAACTTAATAAATACCTATACACATAAGTATATACCGGTACACACAAAACTGCCAGTGCATTGCTAGCTCAATCTTGTAACTAAGATATCTGCTCACACTCTCTCTCTCACACACACACACACACACACACACACACACACACACACACACACACACACACACACACACACACACACACACACACACACACACAATTGACAGATTTAGCTACTACATCTCTTCTGCAAACTTCACATGTAGTTTTAGGTCATCGAGCTGCAAGCCTTAGCTACTGATTAGATATGTTGCCAAATCTTGCGAGAGTGTTTTGCTGAGACAGTGACAAAGTGACAAAGTGACAAAGTAATTTTTCTCCTGACTTGACTGTCAACATGCCATTTTAGTGTCAGAACGTTCAGAAGATATGTGGCTTGTGAAAAATAGGTCCAATATTTACAGGGCCGCTGCTGGCCATTTGGGTGCCCTAAGCGTAATTGTTTTGTGGTGCCCCCCCCCCCGCAAAACTTTCAATAACTGTCAAACGAAAGACTGCAAAATCATTAATTATGAACGATACTAGTGTATCTCACATTACATTACATGTGGCAAAGAAACAATTGTTAGAATTACTGTACATGTCAGCAAACAAGCGATTGTTAAACTGTACATGCAAGCAGGGGCGGACTGGGATCATAATTCAGGCCGGGCATTAGATACCAAGCAGGCCAGGCCGATACGGGCCGACGTGCGTGCCGGCGTCCGAAGGGCGGCGGCGATGGAAATGGATTTTTTTTTTTTTTTTTTTGTGCCCTCAGTCACATGATGCCCTACGCAGTCTGCGTACTCTGCGTATAGGGTGCGGCGGCCCTGAATATTTACTTTGGTGACTATGAGGTGAAAGAATCGGTCATAATCTGTGTTCACGTTCACTTCTCCCATTGGCTCCAACTGACTCAAGATCTGCTGATAGTCCCCTAAAGGGGCAGGGCAGTGGCGTAACCCATGTGACACATACAGGAATTGACTGGCAGTTGGACCGTCTCGCTGTTCTAAACTGTCTCTGGCTATTTCTTCTCAGGTCAGTCTCAGGTGATTGGTGCAACTCGACTAGTGGCAATAGTTGGTGATGACCTCATTTTGCCATGCCGCCTGGAACCTGCCATGGATGCTGTTGCCATGACACTGGAGTGGGCGAGACCTGACCTGGACCCCAGATTTGTCTGTTTTTGGCGTGACGGTCAGGAGCTTGTGAGTTATAAACACCCGTCCTACAACAGAAGAACGTCACTGTTCATCGACAAACTGAAACAAGGAGACATCTCACTGAAACTCTCTAATGTGAAACTCTCTGATGAGGGGAGATACAGATGCTTCATTCCCACACTGGGTAGAGACTCCATTGTTCAACTTGTTGTTGGTAAGCTGTCACATGATCATGGTCTTTTTCATCTTTGGTCATCCAGATGATGATTATATGACGTGCCAAGTATCATTACTCCATTTCCATTGAAACCAAATGTCTCCTCTTCCTCATTAGGTGCTGTCTCCTCTCCTGTCATTGGGATGACCAAAAACAGCAGTGGAGTGGTTTTATGGTGTGAATGTAAAGGCTGGTACCCGAAGCCTGAGGTGTTCTGGCTGGACGATGAGGGAAACATCCTCTCTGCTGGACCTCCAGAGACAGTCAGAGGTCCTGATGGCCTCTATACTGTCAGCAGCAGAGTGACTGTGGAGAAGAAGACTCTCACCAACATGTTCACCTGTAGAGTTCAACAGCAGAACATCAACCAGACCAGGGAGACACAGATTCATGTCCAATGTACAACGGTTTTCTAAAGTCGATATGGACACTTTATTAGCTGTAAACAGCTGAGGTCTACTTTGATATAAATGCCATGCTGGTTTGTGTTTGATCATTTCAGATGAGCCATCCAGTTCTGCTGCTCATATCACCATTGTGTTGGCTGCTGTCTTCAGTATTGTTGGCTTCATATGTCTTGTTGCAGTTGTCTTTGTTGTGTGGAGATGGAGACAAAACAAAATCAGTAAGTTATATTAATCTTTCTTCTACTTAATGTAAAGTTACCAGCTCATTGATGGTTGCAGTGATATGAAGGGTTTATTGTTCAACAATAAATAAATAAATAAATAAATAAATAAATAAATAAATGAATAAATAAATAAATAAATAAATAAATACATAAATAAATAAATAAACACTTGTGATATTTAAAACAAAGGTGTTGTAACGTTAGGCTAAGGTGGAAAAAATTGCATTCATTCCATGAATTCTACTCACATGCTGTCACTCTTTTTTATGTTTAATCTTGGGATTAAATTCTTCATATGTTGTAAAACAAGTAAAATATCATACAACTGATGTTTTTAAGTTTTGGCATCACATTTTGGTTTTGCTCCCACAGTTGTGTTCAATTTCATACCTTTTCTCTAGGCCTTGGATTAGAACCTCACTCAAAGAATAGATAAAAAATGCATGTGCAAGGCAAAAACAAATGTTTAGATGAGAGAATAAGCCAGTAAACAGCAACAAACCAACAGGTTTAATGTAAACCTGTGAAAGGACATTTAGTGTGCTGTCTTATTCTTTCCTCTAACCTCTGCTGCCAGAGACTAAGGCAATACTACATACATCCAGTAAATGTGACCCTCAACACTGCGTCTTGGCTCTATTTGCACACAGAGACCAAGAAGGACCAGAATGAAACTGGACAGAGAGGCGGGGAGACATGTCTAAATGATGACACAGAAATGGAACGTCTGATGGGAAAGACAGAGAACTGTCTGGATAAGAAAAAGGCAACACTTGAAGAAGAGCTACAGAAACAAATGAATGAACAGAAACAGTTTGAATGGCTGGTTTCTACATTGGTGAAACGAAAGAGAGAACTTGAGGAAGAACTACAGAACAAAGAGAAGGATTTGAAGTCCAACAAAGAAACTATTGCTGAATTGACAGGAGCGCAGAAGGAACTGGAGACCCAGAGAGAACAACTGAAACCACAACTGCAGGAGGTAGAGAGACAGGAGGAGGTGAACAATGAGAATGAGAGGAAGTTTCAGTCAGCAAGTTGGATAGAAAAAAAATGGAAACAAAACCCTCTAAAGGCCAAAGGGCATCTGGAGAGGAGAAAGGCAGAACTCGATGAAAAGCTACAGAATTTGGAGAGAGGCCTGAAGCTCAAAGAGGCAGACGTTACTCGACAGACAGAAAATAAAGGGAAAATAGAGGAGGAGAAGGAGCAAATCAAAGTGAGATTGAAGGAGACAGAGAAAGATATTGATGAGAATGACAGGAAGCTTGAGTCAGTCAGGAGAGAAGTCACAGAGCTCAAAATACAGCAAGAAGCATCAGAGAGAGAAAAGCAAGAGGTCAGACAGGAGACAGAGCTTCAGCTTCAGGCAGAGCTACAACAGGAAGTCAAACCTGTGGAATGTCTGGAGGAACTCAGAAAGCAGGAACCAAGTGAGAATGCAACCAGGGTGCAGGTGGAACATCATGAAGCAGCTGGGGAGCAGGACACTAATCAGGAGGCAACCAGAAAACAGGGGGGAAATAATGAGACGACTGGGGGAAAGAGGGAAAGTAGTCAGAGCACCACGGGAGACATGAGCAAAAGTCTGAAGGAAACTGAGAAACAACAGCAAAGTCAGCAGGAGAATGAGAAGCAGGGGAAAGGTCAGGAGGCAACCAAGCAGGGTGAAAGGAAGGAGGCAACCGCAGAGCAGGATGGAACTCAGGGGGAAACCATGATCCAGGGGGGGAATCAGGAGGCACCTGAGAAACCGAGGGAAAGTCAAAGCACCCCTGGGAACAAGGCCCAGGAGAAAAGTCAGGATGGAAGCAAAGCAGGCAAGAAGGTCAAACCTGTGGAAAGTCAGGAGGAAACCACAGAGCAGCTGGAGAAATCCAACATGGAGTTCACTGAGAGAAGAGCAGAGAGTCAGGAAGAGCTGCACGAGAAAGATAGGGATGTTCAAGGACAAGCTGAGACTAGTCTAAAAGAGACGAATGAGGAGGAAGTCTGTGTATTAGCAGTCGTAGATGATACATTTACATAATCTTAATTTCTACAGTTAATGATCATATAATTTGTCAACATTAACTACTGTTAATTAAATGATTTAGATTCCTGGTGTTATCAAATTGAACACTCAATTTGCTTTTACATTCTTCTGTTATTCTCAGTCAGCACTATGGAAAGTTGAGTGACAGTGATTATTGATAAGATTATTGATCTCTATTAGTCACATGACTAAATCACACATGAACATATCAGAAAGTGAAAATGAGTTGATCAGGTTGCTCGTGCAGCTTAATGCTTGACTTTCAGGTCAGCTCTCCCAGTGTTTCTGTTTCACTTCTCTCTGCTACACAAAGCTCTGTACAGTGATGGGAAAGATACATGTCTAAATCAGGAAGAATATTGAATATTGAGTCTCATGTTGATTTCAGAATCAGAACCAGTTTTGTCCACCAGGTGGACAAAGAGTTTGAGTGCTACTGACAGATTAGACAGTCGCACAATACAGGACTGACACTGCAGGACAAAACATAACAGGAGCTCATGTAGAGACAAGACCGACTGTAAGACAGTAGATACGCACTAGCTGGAAACATTCAAATGAAAATAATATTTACAATCCTACATGTAGTTTTTATCACACAAGTTACTTTGTGACATTTTTATTAGATATTTGTATATTTCTTTCTACCATGATTGATTGTATAGTTTTGCTGCTTTTGAATATAATCTGATAATTAACTTGTACATTATTCCTTGGTGAGAATTCACATCAGTGCATCACACCTCTCTGTAATGTGACATCAGGTGACTTGATGTTTTTGTGTGTGAATAAATGAACTTGGATCATAGCTGGATAAATGTCATGTCTATTCTGAAATCTGAAGGTTTTTCCTTGGTGGGGTGGACATGTCTCCAGACCATGTGAACTTTAGACCATGGGACTCAAACTCTCCATCGCAAACAATACGAATGAAATTCCTTTAGTTGGATAAAGCTCTTTAATTGATTTATAAATTTAACTTCAGGGAAGCAGTAGCATGTCGACCAGTTTCAGCACCTGTTAGCATGATAAACAATTGACCTTGTTGACCTCAGGGCTTGGTAAGTAACTTGTCAAAGCTAAAACAAACCCAGACTCAGAGAGGTGTAGAGAGATGTCGTGGTTATTCTTAAGAGTTTCAAACTTTATTTTGTCTCTGTTATATATACACTTGTGAAAAACACAGCCCCAGTTTAGAGACGGTGGCTTTATCTGACTTCACTTCTGAGAATCTCTTTATCTGACTTCACTTCTGAGAATCTTCATTTCTTGAAATAGTCATGAGGCCATTTCTTTTGATACAGATTAAACAAGAAAGTAATGAGACAAATCAAATAAAGAACATAAAAGTTGATTTTATTCATGAGTTAAAACCATTCTGAAGAACATATAAGCTTGTTGTTCCTGTTCTAAAAGCTGACTATTAGAGGCCATTTACACCTGGCGTTAACATGCGTTTTCTGCCATCAGATTGCAATCAGATTGCAATCAGATTGTGCTTGACCACATTAACCTGATTCCATTGACACCTGGCGTTAACATGCATATTCATGCCATTAGATTGCAATCGGATTGCAATCTGATGACAGAAATGGTTGTCCTCTCAATCCGCATAAAGTTGCTGTATCCAGATTGAGAGGACACATTGCATTTACACTTGTGTTCAATGTGTACACAATGCATCCCTGACCACCTCCGGAGGTGGTTTAGCCAATCAGATTGCAATCCTTCTTCAATGCGTTTTGGGGGTGTTAACACCTGGCATTTCAAGTGATAAAACACAATCAGAATGCAATCTGATCACAGAAAACGCATGTTAGCGCCAGGTGTAAATGGCCACACAGATGAGAATACTTAATAATAAAAAAGCATGATGAGGGTTAAAAGCCTTAATATAGCTGACTGTAATCCACCAGGTTACATGGCTTCCTCCATTATGACATCATCACAGCTGCTCTTCTCCCTCACACGTTGAGCTGCAGATACACAAACAGAAACCTCCATTTTGAAAAATACATCTTAATATGTAAAGAGAATCCATAACTATCTTTACCTTAATTCCTCAGCTAATCAATATTTACATATTAATGGTGGCTCTTTTATCCCTGATAGCCCACATTTTTGTTCGGATAATTTTCATACTTGCATACATAAAGATGTCTGTAGTTTATTTATTTTTTAGAAGGACTAAATGCTCCATAAGTGACAAACTGATGTTTAAAGATGCTCTATTTTCCACTGACTGAAATGGTTTCTAAGGGGGGCTTCTTGAGGCAGGTGGCATGTGAATGATCCACAGACAGCTGGAGATACACAGGCAACAACATACAGTAGCCTACTATAACGTTAAGTAAAACATTTAAAGAACAATATCAAAATCTATAATTGTGTATATTCTCCAAAATATATAAATTCAAGCACTTTCAATGACCCATGTTTATTTTCAAAAACTTTCAAGGGCTTGATTTCCCCCTGCAAATTCACAAACCTTCAGTGATTTCAAGGACCCGTGGGAACCCTGTTTTGTTTGCTGCTACAGAGTGTAGAGAGAGAGGCCCTTCTACCTTTTTCTGTCTGCTTTTCTCATGTGGTTTCTCAGAGAAATGGGAGTTTACGGAAGTTCTACCAAGAGACGGAACTACTTACATCATCACATTCAATTATCCAATAACAGCCTGCCATTCGTCCAAGCGGTCTGGTTAAAAGGAGTGCCCCTCCTACCTGTCTATTGCTCTTGTCTCCTATGCATTGCAGCGTCAAAGCATGTCAGACTCACCAGCTCCAGGTCGGATGACCCACTGACGTCGCTCCGCCGCAGCTCAAGGCTCTCCTCTCCTGTCGACTTCTCCACTTGGTCTGACTTCCAAGTCAGATCAGCTCTGATCGGTCTGGGCATACGTGAGTCAGTCTTGAGCTTGATTCCCCTCAAGCATTCAGTCGCTGTTTTCCTCATTCACAAATGTAGCTAAACGCTAATGTTTTCATCGCGCTGCAGAGAAGCGCTCATTCATGTTGGGTGTGTAATCCCAGAGCAGTCTGTTCGAGTTAAACTCACATTCAACACTGCACCAGCAAACTACACTTCCCAAAAATGCAGCAGCAAAATGGCCGCTCATTACCACGAGATTGAGAGCACCTGGAACAAGCCACTCACTCACCAGCTGACTCACTCAGTCAGTCAAGCAACCAGAAGCACAGAAGGCAGAAGCACCCAGAAGCACCAAAAACCTCTAATCAGTTCATTCTAGAGACGCCAATGGTCGGTGATTATGGGTTACATTTTGGTTTACATTCCTGTTGCTGCTTAAATGTCGGACGAAATGCTGATTAATTTATTTGGTAAATTGTTTAAAATTCAATTGGAGGAACCATTGTATTGCATTGCAGCACTGATTCATTTTGGTTGTGCATCATTAAATTCATATTGTGGTTTATAGTTAATCAGTTAAAAGAATAAGTCACGAAAGAATTGCCCGTGTCTAATCGGGTCCCGTGTCCAATCGGGGATAATCAAATTTGCCCGTGTCTAATCGGGTCCCGAGTCTTATCGGGGATCATCAAACAGGCATGTAGTATCGAACAAACATTTGTCCCTGGTTTTAGTCAACGTTGCGGCAATGCTGCTACACTCATTTCAGGCCGGGGCCAACAAGCAACTCTGTACATGTTGCTGCGGCCGCATTCCTCTCCCGGTTCCAATCTGGTTTAACAACATGCCTCTGTAATCCCAGTTTCCAGCCAACAAGCAACTCTGTCCATGTTGCTGCGGCTGCATTTAACATGTCTCTGTAGTCCCAGGTTCCAGCCAACAAGCAAGTCCATGTTGCTGCGGCTGCATTTAATCCCAGTTTCCAGCCAACAAGCAAATCCATTTTGCTGCGGCTGCATTTAACAACATGTCTCTGTAGTCCCAGGTTCCAGCCAACAAGCAAATCCATTTTGCTGCGGCTGCATTTAATCCCAGTTTCCAGCCAACAAGCAAATCCATTTTGCTGCGGCTGCATTTAACAACATGTCTCTGTAGTCCCAGGTTCCAGCCAACAAGCAAGTCCATGTTGCTGCGGCTGCATTTAATCCCAGTTTCCAGCCAACAAGCAAATCCATTTTGCTGCGGCTGCATTTAACAACATGTCTCTGTAGTCCCAGGTTCCAGCCAACAAGCAAATCCATTTTGCTGCGGCTGCATTTAATCCCAGTTTCCAGCCAACAAGCAAATCCATTTTGCTGCGGCTGCATTTAACAACATGTCTCTGTAGTCCCAGTTTCCAGCCAACAAGCAAATCCATTTTGCTGCGGCTGCATTTAACAACATGTCTCTGTAGTCCCAGGTTCCAGCCAACAAGCAAATCCATTTTGCTGCGGCTGCATTCAATCCCAGTTTCCAGCCAACAAGCAAATCCATTTTGCTGCGGCTGCATTTAACAACATGTCTCTGTAGTCCCAGGTTCCAGCCAACAAGCAAATCCATTTTGCTGCGGCTGCATTTAACAACATGTCTCTGTAGTCCCAGGTTCCAGCCAACAAGCAAATCCATTTTGCTGCGGCTGCATTTAACAACATGTCTCTGTAGTCCCAGTTTCCAGCCAACAAGCAAGTCCATGTTGCTGCGGCTGCGTTTAACAACATGTCTCTGTAGTCCCAGTTTCCAGCCAACAAGCAAGTCCATGTTGCTGCGGCTGCGTTTAACAACATGTCTCTGTAGTCCCAGTTCCAGCCAACAAGCAACTCTGTCCATGTGCTGCGGCCGCATTTAACAACATGCCTCTGTAAATCCCAGTTCCAGCCAACTTTTCTTTTTCATAGCATGTTTCCTCTCTTATGCATCCAATCTATCGGTCCAATTCCAGTCATTTAGATAAAGTATAACCCTCGTAAACTTTCCGGCTATGCTGAGTAGCGCGCAAGCTACTCGGCTAGCCACCGGCTTCCATGCTATACTGCGCATGCAAAAGCAGGGAGATTCCTCCTGGTCACTGAAAATCCAGTCGGCAGTAGCAGTCATTCAAACTCCTTGCTTTGGCTAATCCAGGGCTGCCAGATGCAAAGTTCCCTCACGCAGAAGCGAGGTATTCCAACTTTTAACACGGATTTCTTTCAAAACACCGCAGCTTGCATTTCCGGGTGACGTGATTACCCAGAGACCAGAGCAGCACCAAGCCTGCTGGGAAATGTAGTTCATTGCTTTACTTCAGCATTCACAAGGCACATGTTAAATGCAGTATGATGTGGATCATTGTTCCTTTGCATTGCACTGTAACACGGGCATCACGTTTCAGATTTTGCTGTTATCTGTCAATAATGTGATAATAATTATCCTTGCAGGTATTGTATTATATTTCCTTGCAGCAAGCAGCTCATAGGCTACATTCTCAGTGAATCACATCACATTTGCAAGTTTCATTTTCTAAATTTGCATTCTAAAATTGTGCATTATCTTGCCTCAGCAGTTTATAATGTCATTAATGTGTCTAACTAACCCCAAAACTTTTCCAGCTTTCACCAATATATATATATATATATGGTTTCGGGGTTTTTTTGTTTAGAATTCTGGCCAGAATTTCACATCTGAGACCAAACTGCTAGATATTCTACAATCTTTATAATTTTCACAAGGTGCCCTCTATGGGTTCAAACCTGCTTTTGCGGGGCCTCAATTAAATGGATTTTGGTACATCGTTACGTTACGGTGGTTTTACACGTGGTGTTCTTCAATATGAATCGTATATCGGCTTCGTTTATGCATTAAAAGCAACGTGAGCCGTTCGGGTGTTTGGATAATGTAATGCAGTATGGGTAGTCGGCTATTGTGGCTAATGCTAGCAGCTAACATTACTTTTCATGGCGGTAAAATGCCACTGAATGACCAAATTGTATAACTTTTAACCATTTCGAATATCATTGTTCCCATAAGGGCCACCAGCATTGGTTAGTTGTCTATAACGTGACTATATTTATAACATGCTCCGGACGGAATCGGGTCTGAAAAGTCACAGAGGAGAAGCTGCTCTGCCTTTGTTTCAAGCGAGGCAGAATGCTGTCCTGCCAGAAATCTGTAAGAAGCGTCATTCAATTGCAACTTCAGCAATCTGCCATTTTGGTTCATAGAAGACCACCTCTGAGTGGATGCCATGTCGCCATGATCATCCTAGTGGTCCCCCTTTGGTTCAAGCCAAAATGGCAACAGGGCAGTTGTTTAAAGCATAAAGAGTGTCATATCTTGCCTTCATATTCTTGTCTGCAGCCAGCTTTAGCAGCTGGTGTTAATTCACATTGGGAAGCTCACATGCTAATGGCTTCACGACGTGCATCATTGTAGAGGTTCTTTCACTCAATTCATTAAAAAACCAGCTTCAGCAGCTGGCATTCAGGCATGTGATGGAAAGGTTTTGTCTGTACCTCGTTTAACCTAATTAAAAACATCCCACTCCAATCAGAAGGTGTGACATATGTTAATACCTTTCCAGTGTCCAATTATTTCCAGATATATGAAAAAACCAATACAACAAGCAATTCTGATATTTAGAACATTATTTTATATAGAGAATTTTGCATATTCAGTACAAAGCAGATCAAGTATTTATATTACCCCATTCAGAGATCTCCGAGGTGGATTTGCAGTGATCTTTCCCTCACAGCTGATATGAAGCAGGTCAAGAAAAAGACCCTTGTAAACCGACCCCTCCCTACTCTTTTGCCTGTGCTTTTAAACTACCTTCCCTTGGGGGCGTCTGTCTTCCGGTATGGTTCCTCCTCCATCTAGTGTCATCCTTCACTGCTGTGCTGTCATTGGTGGTCACCTACTTGACAGGCGTGTTTTTCTCCCCCTCTCTGTCCACATCCTGTGACCTGGCTCTCCCACTGGAGGTGACAGCTCTAACCCTCTCCTTGAAATAGTTATCTATTGGTTCCTATCTACCAAAGCAACTGTCAATATATTTACTTTAAATTCCTATTTTGATTCTTATAATTTGGGTCAGCTAATTTAGCTATTTACCTATTAAAGTCCTAGTTTAGAACATTATGTAAGGTTATTGTTAGACTTGATAAACTTAAACTATATTCTGGATAGGATCAAATTCAGCTAAATCATGGGTTAATCCCAGTCTGAACTGGATTTAAACATCCTACAGTTCAGACTTACTGTCTCTCGGTCTGTAACCACCCTAAGGATGTAACCAGAGTAAGAGCGTATTCTTCAATCAAAACAGAGAAAAACTCACCCTGTTTAAACCGGATGAGAAACTCATCAATTACCACTTATCAACTAATTTGACTATACCTTTATTTTCCATTTGGTTGCAATAATAACAATAGGCTATTATTTATCTAGATATTATATAGCTCCCTTATTGTGTAGCAAGTAATGCAAATTGAAGTTATTCAAAACACAGAAATACAACATCAGACAACCATTCCATTACTGTTCTAAACACACTCTATTCTCATCAGATAACCCATTTACATCCCAGCCGGGCCGTCTGAGATTCCAACCATGGTTCCTCTTGCAATGTGCTGTGTCTTTGTGCATATCTTCTCTTCTCTGGGGAAAAATCAGCGCATCTAATGTATGCTTTTAAACTTTATTTCATATCAGATATCCAATCATCTCTTTATTACCATTTCACATTCTATTGAACCTCTATTTTCCCTGAGACCCAAAAAAGCCTATTTGAACCCGTGGCCCTCTTCTCTGCTCTGCTCTTGTCCTTTGAGCCTGTCCTCTCTTCTGGTGGAAAAATCAACACATAGTAAAAGCATCAAAATACACAGTGCTGTCCTTATATGGCCGATCTCTGTGACCTCTGCCCCGACCCTATCCTAAATGACCGTCCTTGTGCAGCTTTATCCACTCGGCCACCTCGTCCACTAACCAGTCGGCCAAGAAGATCCTGTGTAATGTTTTCCCAGACCGGCCATAAACAGCACTAAACCTTCTAATGGTTAATCCCCAAAGCCACCATATCTCCTGGCAGGAAGGAGAGACGTTTATCTTAAAGTTTAAAGGTTCCTCAGCAGCTCACCCGATGACCTACAAGTGTACTTCAGGAATCAAAGATATATTTGAATTAACAAATGACAAGATCATCTCTGTAATTGCATATTTTCATATCAGCATGCAGGGCCGCCATGCTGAAGTATCTGCCTCCTGTTGAGTCCAAACTGGGCCTATGGAGAAATGTTTGATCAAAATTCCATAGATTGGGGAGAGAAATCTATCACATGTAATCCTCATATGCCACATCAAATTGTTTGTATGGTTAATTCTTTACTTAAAGCAGCTACGAGCAACTTTTTCGATTGTTATTAAACAGTATAAATTTAATATCAATGCATCACATCTTACCTCTAATAGTCGACGATACCAACGCAGAGTAGTCTCGCTTGAACCCCGAGTGAATCGGCCAGTGTTAGTGTGTCTGTAGCCAGGGCAGATCAGGAATTGAAATGAAACGGTTTGCAGCAGCCACTTCGGCCATAACCACAAAATAACTTCCAAAAAACCTGTTAGAATATAACGAGAGATGTTCCCGCGAGTATGCGTGGCGTTCACATTGTTTATGTTATGTTGCTAGGCAGCGCAAACGGCGTAAAAAGGCAGCTGCGTTTCACTTCCTGGTTTCACTTCCGCGTTTCACTTCCGGGTTACCCGGTCCGGTCGCTCTAGAGAGCCCCCTGTTGGCGCGAGTTTAGACAGACTATAGACTTAATAATCACCTAAGGGAGCAATCTCAGATACACACGGCTTTGGTCTCGTCGACTATTAGAGGTAAGATGTGATGCATTGATATTAAATTTATACTGTTTAATAACAATCGAAAAAGTTGCTCGTAGCTGCTTTAAATGGTGTTCTTTCCTTTTCAGCAAGCAGGCCGAATCAGTAATCTGGGTGAACGCTCTCTTCAAAAGAAGAGATCACTGATGGGGCTCCATCAGTGGTTTTTGGGGGGTATTTTTTAGAGGTGAATGGCTGCAGAAAAGTGGCACCACGAGTTCCCCACTTCCTCCCAGTAGGGAATCGATCTTCCTCTACAAGATTCACTCTGGTATTCCAAATGTATACGAAACTACAGTCTCGATCATAAACAAAAGGTGCTCCTCCCAGTCCACCGTGGCTTTAAGGTGCAGTGCAGTATCACACGGGTTTCTGTCAGGCATAACTGGTCAGGTCAGCAGAGCTCATTCCCCGGTCACAGTGCAGTAGATTCAGCAGAGCACATACCTGGTCACAGCACAGTGGCTTCAGCAAAGCATATCCCCGGTCACAGCACAGTGGCTTCAGCAAAGCATATCCCGGGTCACAGCACAGTGGCTTCAGCAAAGCATATCCCCGGTCACAGCACAGTGGCTTCAGCAGCACAGTGGCTTCAGCAAAGCTTCCCCGGTCACAGCACAGTGGCTTCAGCAAAGCTTATCCCCGGTCACAGCACAGTGGCTTCAGCAAAGCTTATCCCCGGTCACAGCACAGTGGCTCCAGCACTCCTCCCCGGTCACAGCACAGTGGCTTCAGCAAAGCATATCCCCGGTCACAGCCAGCGGCTTCAGCAGAGCATCACCTTGCCCTCCAAACAGTACACGAGAGTCGCCATAGTTCCTGCCTCAATTCAGAGCTTTCCAGGGCGAATCCAGTTTTCCAGTTCCTTATCACTCATCACATTTTCTGTTGCCAGTGCTCCCCTTGTCTGTCGTCATAGTGTGTGTCTGTTGAATCTAGCAAACTGCATACCCTGCGTCCTAGGCCTAGCTTCACCCGCTGTTTTGACCCTTCTTTCCCTAGGCAATGCTCTAACCCTTCGGTTTGCCTACTTCTCAAAGGTTCAAGGCGCACCTACTCTTCCATCACCTTGGAGATCCTGCTCCTCTCGGTCTCGTTTCCTCTAACCATGTACCCCCTTTTCCCAGGTCTTCCTCAAACACCTGGTTCTCTCACTTGCCCTCCCTGCTGAAACACTGTGGGCTTCCTCCCCACTGCTACTCTTCTTACTCCCTAAGAATAGGAGCAGCAACCATATCCATCATGCAGGGGTACCGGGATCCCCAAACTCCTGGGAAGGCGGTCCTCTGGCACTCATGCCTCTCACGTGAGGCCCGATCCTACCTCCGGCCTCAAGGCCCAGAAATCCATGACTCTTTAAAAGGTAAAATTCATAATCATAATTCGACTTGCAATTACTGGTGATCTAATCCATGGCTTTTTAAAAGGTAAAATCCATCGTTAAACTTCATTTGCAATTACTGGTGGTCTGGGGTGGCCTGTTCACTCCATGCATTGTACCTTAACTCATTCACTGCCAATATCTGACTGGCATTTTTGGCACAGGCCAAGTATTTCCATAATGTTTGGTCATCTTTCAAGACCCACAGTAAATTCTGTACTAGGACTACAGTGATGTCCAATACCTCGAAATGAAGATCTAAGTCTCTACTTTCACCCCCAAAAAGAAAGTTAGCTTTTAGCATGTTCTGTACTCTACTTATAACCCTTTTTATACACCCCATGTTCACCAAAAAAGCCTGTCTGGGAAGAGAAAAGGGAGAAAAAAGCATTTTTGTAAAAGGGCACAATCTCAGGCATAACTCACTCTCAATTCTTTTATTTTGAACTGTATTGACATCAGACATGTAAATATTATTCGTTAGGACACAAATGACAAAAAAAAAATATATATATATATATATATATATACACACATGAAGTGCTTTTTTTTTTACATTCAACAATACAGTTTACTCGGTGTGAGTGTGCAGACAGACAGACAGACAGACAGACAGACACACCGACAGACAGACAGACAGACAGACAGACAGACAGACAGACAGACAGACAGACACACACACACACACACACACACACACACACACACACACACACGATCCCCCTTTTAGATTTCTAACCCAACATAGGATAAGCAATAACCACGCCCTGTGGCGCTGGGATTGGCCAGGAGCAACACTGGAGGGCGAGCAGCCCAGCGATTTCATGAACGAGCTCTTGAGAAGGACAGCGGGCTGCTGTGAGTGCCTTCTGCCCGCTGCTGCCTAGCTGTTCCTGTGTTTATTTTGATTTGTTCTGGTACACCGTCCTCGTCCATGTCTCCCTGTCATATCTATGATCGTTCCCGTTTTCCCCTCGGCTATTCAACACGTCCTCACCGCCCTCGCAAACTGATCGATCATTTCCTCATTCCTCCGATGATCAAACACATCTCTTGATTACTTTCTCCCGTTTTCTCCTGGCTGGCACAGAGGAAGGCGACTCCAGCTCGGCGTTTCAATGGCGTTTCTCCTCTCTGCACAAGGAAGCGTTACCCGTTCTCTGCTTTTCCTCTAGCTCAATTTCAAAACAACAGCTGCGGTATGTGTTTGATCGCGTGCTGTCGGCTACCCTTTGAAGGCAGGGACCTGTGTCTGTGTGACAGGCTGGGCAAGTGTTTGCTGCAGGCGCTGCACCAATAAAAACAAAAACACGTCAAACACGTCCTTGGCGGGGAAGGCCATTGCTGATAACACGTCAAAGACGTCATTGGCGGTGAATGAGTTAATCTCACTCTCATTTCTGTCTACTAAAGTAGCCTGTGTCCACTTAACTATCAGGCTCACTTCAGCACTGCCCTGGTAAGTCCATAATTACATTTCTCTAAGTCTTGTCAAATTACATTTTTGGGGAGGGTTCCGACGCCCCTGCCAATCCATGGCAGGTCCGCCGTCACGTGGCTCATCATCCGTCACGTGGCCGATTCCCGGTCACGTGGCTGATCCCCCTTTTGGCCAAGGAGCTCTCCGCCAAAGACAATCTTACATTCAATAAATCTTGTTAAATCTTACATTCAATAAATATTGTTAAAGCTTGGTTGGCGTTGTGTGTAGTCTCTTAAGGTAGAAATGGGAGTTTACGGAAGTTCTACCAAGAGACGGAACTAGTTACGTCATCACATTCAATTATCCAATAACAGCCTGCCATTCGTCCAAGCGGTCTGGTTAAAAGGAGTGCCCCTCCTACCTGTCTATTGCTCTTGTCTCCTATGCATTGCAGCGTCAACCCACCACCTCCCCGGCTTCCACCCCAGTACCACCAGGTGAAGGCTCCTTTCCTAAAGGGGGAGGGTTCCGACGCCCCTGCCAATCCATGGCAGGTCCGCCGTCACGTGGCTGATCATCCGTCACGTGGCCGATTCCCGGTCACGTGGCTGATCCCCCTTTTGGCCAAGGAGCTCTCCGCCAAAGACAATCTTACATTCAATAAATCTTGTTAAATCTTACATTCAATAAATATTGTTAAAGCTTGGTTGGCGTTGTGTGTAGTCTCTTAAGGTAGAAGCTCAAATTATCATTAGTGTCTGAAGCACTTTAAATAGTACTCGACTCTGAACTCTGTATCTCCTGCCCCAGAAGCAACTGGCCCCCACCTAATAATAAAGATAATGATGCTGATGTTGGTCCACCAGAACAGCTTCAGTGCTCCTTGGCATCAATTATATATGTGTTTGAACTGTACTAGGAGGGATGCCACACCCTAACCATAGTTTTAATTGTTTAATTAGGGACCAAGTTTGGAAGAACTTGCTCTAAATGTGCTTTGCAGCCCTTATGTACTCAAGCGTTGCCTTTATTTAAGCAGTTACTTATATTAGTCTATATTAGTCTATTTTCTGTACCTCTGTGTCTCCAACATCGAAACAGTTCCACCATCAACACCAGAGCCATCTATAAGAAGATGACAACAGTCCTTATCAGGAGGAGATGATGGGAAGCATGGGTGTCTTTGTGAAATGCTGGAAAAATGAGAAAAAGTTGATGCTCTAACACTATGAGACAAGGTGGTGTCTTAATGCTGCAATACAGAACCTTTTTCTTTTAAATAACAAAATAAATTGGATGCATTATCAGTCTGTATTAATGCACAAATACCAGAGTTTGACATTTCAGAGATTTAGCACTGCGGGTTTTGGGGCAACAAAAATCATCTCAGTCCAGCAGTGTCAAGATAACTTGATTACAAAAAATAAATAAACAAATAAACAAATAAATATATAAATAAATAAATAAATATAATATAATATTGGAAAGTCAACATGGCACAAAATCCACAAATGCAACAATCTAAATGTGAAGATAAGGCCCCCTATCGTTGCATCGGCGCTGTTTCTAGGCCGAGCGCCTGGCGCAGCGCAAATCAGTGGGCGTGGACCAGCGCACTTGATATCGTCGTGCTGGCGCTACACGCAGCCTAAAGCATTACAACCACGCCTTTTAAGCGTAAAATTATGCACCGTCATGCTCATTGGATAACTGCAATAAACGAATCGCACGCTTGCCTTTTTAGCTCCAATTCCACTGGTCCCGCAAAACCAGACGAAAGCCAAGCGCTCTGCCCCCCCCCCCCCCCCCCCCCCTCCCTTCATCCAGTCTTGTCTGTCTCCATTATAGGCTATTATTCCATATTATTATGCTTCTCAAACCAATCTAACTGCAGTTTAAATACTGCAAGCATGTAAATACGCTACACTATAGCAAGATCAAAGTGAACATAATGTTCTAAATGCATCAGCTAGAAAAATATAGCCTATTAGATTGGTGAACGTTTGTCCAGAAAGATATCATTTTCTCTCGCCTGCTGCAGGAAGGATGATGCACATAAATATAGCCTACATTATGTAAAGTCATTGCATAAATGTGTTTTTATTGTAAAACTAAATGTGGAGTAGGGCCAAGTTATTGGAGCGGACATCACAGTATAGCAGATGACAGTAGAAGCGCGTTCCGCTGTCACTTATCTAAATCACGTTAAATCGACAAGGGATATTTATAGGCCCAGGAGGACATAAATGTTTCACATAGGGTGGTGTTTTCATTTCAATGTTTTATTTGGTCCAATATTGAAATGTTCTACAATTGCAGGTTGTGTTACCATTACACATTATTTAGATCTACCTTTATATAGGTTTTCGGCTCATTTGGTTGCTATTTAGTAGCGAAATGGAGTACCACAATGCATGCTGGGACATGCCAGGCAGTGAACTTACAACAGCTTTTTCCTATGGGAAGTGTGTTGTGTCTGTCTGAGCGAGGGAGTCAGAGAGAGAGAGTCGTAATATATTGTGCCTGTCAGACTGAGGAGAGAGGGAGAGAGTGACACAGAGAAGGGTGACAGCGGGGAGCCAGAGGGGAGCCAGAGGGGAGCGCTCCACGCAACCAGCGCACTGAATAGGTCTGGTTTTCAAAAGCACAAAGTGCTAAATTTACACCAGGTGGGAAGATATCATTAGACCGATATTTAACGCCGAAACGCCCATTCTGGCCCATTCAGGGACTGCGCCACGCCCATTCGGCCTAAAGCGCATTTGGCAGCGTAAAGCCATGTTGATATCTTCCCGAGGCAGGTGCAAGGCACGTTTTTTAGCGCCGAAGGCTTTCTAGCTTTTCTAGCTGATGCTTTTCTAGCTGATGCATTTAGAACATTCTTTTCACTTTGATCTTGCTATAGTGTAGGGTATTTACATGCTTGCAGTATTTAAACTGCAGTTAGATTGGTTTGAGAAGCATAATAATATGGAATAATAGCCTATATATGGAGCAGACAGACTGGATGAAGGGAGGGGGGGGGGGGGCAGAGCGCTTGGCTTTGTCTGGTTTTACCGGATTTGTCCAGGAATTGGAGCTTAACACCTTGATTGCCAGCGACGAGTGTACTCGTCAAACACAATCCAGCTGTTAACTGCCAGCGACGAGTGTACTCGTCAAAAAAATCGATTTTTTTTTTTTGACGGTAGGTTGTGCATCTAAGCCTTTTACATCTCTTATATAGGTATTGGACGTGTACAACGTGTACAACCCATTCCACCGACCCACTAAGTGGCGACAAGGAAGGAGGAAGGCAAGCAAAAAGCAGTGTGACTGAAGCCATTCTCATGAAGGTGGATTGGCGAAGGCGCTTTTATTTTCGCGCTGATTGCTGGCGATACGGGATTGCAAATTTACATAATACATTACAGGTGGAACACACTTTGAAACACGCAGCATAAATATGACCAGAATCGCAAAAGCTTCTCTCAACCAAAACTCCAAGAAGCAAGCGAGTCCATGCCGACTTCCTCAAACAGCAGCCGTGCAGATCGACAGGCACAGGACAGCAGCAAAAGCACTGAGACTGTGACGGCCGCTGCAGGCAAGAAGAGGGAGGAGTTGTTGCAACTCTGCCTCTCGCTCTCTCCCTCTCTCTCTCTCTCTCTCTCTCTCTCTCGCTCTCTCTCTCTCCCTCCCTCCCTCTCTCTCTCTCTCTCTCTCTCTCTCCCTCTCCCCCTCTCACTAGGATTAAACCTAGTGCGTCTCCCTCCCGAGAGGGAGGGAGAGAGAGAGAGAGGGAGGGAGAGCGAGAGGGAGGGAGAGAGAGAGAGAGAGAGAGAGAGAGGGAGGGAGAGCGAGGGGGAGAGAGAGAGAGAGAGAGAGAGAGCGAGAGGGGGAGGGAGAGAGAGAGAGAGAGAGAGCCAAAAATGAATGGTTAAAGTGACAGTTCTATCGAATTTCACAAAAAGCTGTTTATCTCTGAATATTCTTTCTGACGCTAAAACCATGCTGTATTCAACTGCTAATGCTTACATAACTACTAACTCTACAAACTAACTCTTTTAGACAGAGAAAGTACACATTCTATTAGTACTTTTGAGATATTGTATGTTCACAAACTCCAAGCAGAAAATAATTATCGGCTCCTGTAAAATGAGCCACAATCCTCAAAAAACGGCTTGGCAGAAGCTACCTACAGCAAGAAAAAAAGGGCTGGCAGTCAATGTGTTAAAAGGCAAGCGTGTGACTCTTTACTGCAATTCTCCAATGAGCGGACTATGCATAATTTTACGCTTAAAAGGCGTGGTTATAATGGTTGAGGCTGCGTGTAGCGCCGATACCAAGATAGCGAGTGCGCTGGTCCACACCCACTTACTGCGCTAGGCAGCCTAGCGCTAGGCCTTAAACGCAGTTTCTACGCCGATTGCAACGATAGGGCCCATAGTCTAAGCCTAAGTTAAGAACCTACCGTCTTATAAAACACAGTTTTTCTGTAGAGCCTTATGTCAAGTTCGATCTGGACAGAAGAAAAAGGTCCTTGTGTGCACAGTTACGATCTGGAACGTTGCCCTTGGCACTGGAGACTGGTAGGTTTAATGCTACCCCTGAAGAAGACAGACTTTGTTCGTTCTGTGACCTGGGTGAAATTGAAAATGAGATTCATTTTCTATTCTATTGTACTGTCTATGATGAGGTAAGGGAGACACTGTTCAGTAAAATGTCCTCTATTTATGATGACTTTTTTGAGATGGACGATTATGAAAAACTTGAGTTGTGTTTTAACACATTCAGTGCCAGCGACGCCATATGGCGTCATTAGAAATTTACCGTACAGTGCCAGCGACGCCAAATGGCGTCATAACTCGATTTTTTTTTTTTGACGGGGGGGTGTCGATCTATGCCTCTTACATCGCCTCTTACAATATTCAGAGGTATTGAATGTGTCTAACCTATTTTACAGAACCCTTAGGTGGCGACAGCGCTCTCCAGATGAGAGAACGTGGAGTGAAACACACAGAAGAAGTCATTGGGGGGAAGGAAATCGCATCGCATCCGTCCGTATGCAGCGGCTTCATTGAAGCAACGTTTAGCTGTGCCCCTGCAGCAGCCAATCTGCTATCACAATTGAGCACCTCGATGTCCGCTGCAACAGCCTCCGTGTCCGCTGCAACACATGATCAGCCGTGGATTTGTTATTATTCTCAACTCGAAGCATGGGAGCTGGTACACGCGGCTGTAAAAAAGCAGGATCTAGCAGACTTTTTCAGTGCTGAGCACAGGCAGAGAAAACGAGAAAACAGCAGAGCAGAGAGACACTCCTCCCACAACGGGGGGGGGGGGGGGGGGGGGGGAGGAGGGGGGGAGGTGGGCACGCAGAGCCAAGTACACAACACAGACCCAGACAGCAGGACAGGGTTGGCAAACGCAAGCCAGAATATCCGATGCCCACCAGCAGCAAAAGATCAGCAAGAAGCTGCAACCAGCAGCGCATGCAGGCGCCAGCGCTGCTGGTTTCAGCTAAAAATATTATTCTTCCAAACAAAATTCCCTTGCCTTCACTGTTTTATTGAAGGAAATTATTTTTGAGGTGTGACTACATCAGAAAATTAGCTTCAGAGTCAGTGATGTGCTTGAAATGTTTAATTTCACAAAAGGCTCATTATCTCAGCTCGTAGAAAAAAAGCTCTTTTTTTCGTTCAATCAAGCTATCTTCTCCGGCTCATAACTAAAGAACGGAAAATGGGATCAATAAACTTTTTTTTGCAGGTGATAGAAGAGAGTCTCATCGTTATTTGTGCGTGTTCAGTGTTTACATAGTAATTATTAAAGAAATTATATGACTGTTTTAAAATGCATTGCGGCCTATGTGGCACAGCAAGCAACCTTTTGCCCAAGGGCCGTGGCACTGAAAGTGTTAAGAAAGGCACTTTCTTTATTGGAAACTTTCTTTCCCAGGCATGGGAGCTAAGGCAAAATGTTCTGTTCAGAAAATTATGTAATGATTTTGTTTTGCTGCTGTGGTGTATGTTATGTTATGCTGTGATTTAGTTTTATTACTGCGGCGTTGGCGTATGTTGTACTGTATAATGTATAATTTGTGTGTCTTGTAAGCCCATGAGGGCTGGGCACTGTCAAGTGCATGACACATTTAATAAAAATCAATCAAAAAATCAATCATATAAACATGAGTTTCATACACAATCAGCCACAGTGAGTGAACAAAAGCTATACATAGCCTATATTCTCAAAATACAGACATACGAGCATAATGGATATAGTTCCCACGATCAACATGCAAATTCACTGTAATTATCCTGAAACCGTTTTTAAACAAAGACTGAAAACACTTTCTTAATCTGGCTTTTAAAGTAAAAAAAACAGTCCCACAGTATGAAACAAAACATACACCTTGGGCCCTATTCTCCCACAGGCCTTCGGCGCTAAAACGGGCCTTAAACGCAAAAAAACGTGCCTTGCGCCTGCCTCGGGAAGATATCAATATGGCTTTACGCTGCCAAAGGCGCTTTAGGCCGAATGGGCGTGGCGCAGTCCCAGAATGGGCCAGAATGGTCGTGTCGGCCTTAAATCTCGGCGTAATGATATCTTCCCACCTGGCGTAAATTTAGCGCTTTGCGCTTTTGAAAACCAGGCCTATTCAGTGCGCCAGTTGCAAGGAGCGCTCTTCTGCCTCTCCCCTGTCACCCTTCTCTGTCTCTCTCTGAAACCAGGCCTATTCAGTGCACCAGTGCTCTTCTGCCTCTTCTCTGTCACCCTTCTCTCTCTCTCTCTGACTCCCTCGCTTAGACAGGCACAACACACTTCCCATATAGGAAAAATAAGTTGTAAGTTGCCTGGCATGTCCCAGCATGCATTGTGCTTCTCCATTTCGCTACTAAATAGCAACCAAATGGACCAAATGAAACATCGAAATGAATACACCACCCTATGTGAAACATATATGTCCTCATGGGCCTATATATATCTCTTGTGGATTTAACGTGATTTAGATAAGTGACAGCGGAACGCGCTGCGGAACGCGCTTCTACTGTCATGTGCTATACTGTGATGTCCGCTCCAATAACTTGGCCCTACTTCACATTTAGTTTTACAATAAAAACACATTTATGCAATGACTTTACATAATGTAGGGTATATTTATGTGCATCATTCTACCTGCAGCAGGGGAGAGAAAACAATATCTTTCTGGACAAACTTTCACCAATATAAAATTAATCTCATCATATAGGGATAGGCTATATTTTTCTAGCTGATGCCTTTAGAACATTCTTTTCACTTTGATCTTGCTATAGTGTAGCGTATTTACATGCTTGCAGTATTTAAACTGCAGTTAGATTGGTTTGAGAAGCATAATAATATGGAATAATAGCCTATATATGGAGACAGACAGACTGGATGAAGGGAGGGGGGGGGGGGCAGAGCGCTTGGCTTTTGTCTGGTTTTGCTGGACCACTGGAATTGGAGCTTAAAAGGCAAGCGTGCGATTTGTTTATTGCACTTATCCAATGAGCATGACGGTGCATAATTTTACGCTTAAAAGGCGTGGTTGTAATGCTTTAGGCTGCGTGTAGCGCCAAGACCAAGATATCAAGTGCGCTGGTCCACGCCCACTGCGCCAGGCGCTCGGCGTAGAAACTAGGCCGATGCAACGATAGGGGCCATTATTATGTTCCCCCTTTTATATTATTATTATTATTGACTCTGGAACGGACTTGACTATGAGTAGGGAAAACATGTCAGTGGAAGCCACTAGTTCAGATGTAGATGGAAAGAAGCGTCAGGTTTGCTTGTGTGGCTGGCAGAAGGTAACAACTTTGAGGGGCCTTAGAATCCATCAAGGCAGGAAGAGGTGCTTGGTAGAGGGAACACAGGGACCCCGCATTGATAATTATTTCTTAAGAAGTTTATCAAGTCAGTCGGGTGAAGTCCAGCGACAGGAAGTACCCCACAGCTCGCAGGACATCAGCACCCCTGATGTTGAGGCAGGTCCTAGCACCGAGGAAAGCAGAGAGGCCAGCCAGCCAAAAAGGGAGAAGATTAGCGGTCAGAAGCCTAGAGTTAAGTGGCCAGGTGCAGCGGAAAGTAGGAAGTGGGAAGATATCAATAGTGATTTGGTTAGGATGTTAGAGAAGCTTAAAGGAACTGCTGAGAGTAAGTTGGAGAAAATGGGAGATTGTATTTATGATTATGGTAAGGAAAGGTTTGGCGTCTTTGAGAAAAGGAAGAAACTAGAGGGTGAGGTAGTTAAATCTAGGCGCCAACAAGAGATAGATAGACTTATCCAGGAGAGAAGACAGCTTAAGAGGCAGTGGAGAAAAGCTACAGAGGTTGAGAAGGAAGGCATTGATTGCTTGCAGTCAGATGTGAGGGATCGGTTGGCAGTTTTAAGAAGAGCAGAGAGCATTAGGAAAAATAGGAAAAAGAAAGAGAGAGCTAGAATAGCATTCTATAAGGATCCATTTAGATTTGTGAAGTCATTGTTTAGTAAGGAAAAGAATGGTAGCCTTATGGTACCTAAGCAGAAGCTTGAGGAATATTTGGAGGAGGTTCACAAAGATAGGGAAAGGTTTAGAGAGATGACAGTCCCAGCTGATATTCCACCTATTGGTGAAATAGAGAGCCAGTGTGATGATAGCCCACCAAGGTGGAAAGAAGTTCAAGAAGTAGTGAGACGTGCAAGGGCCTCTTCAGCCCCGGGTCCTAATGGAGTCCCCTACCGGCTGTATAAGAGTGCTCCAGATGTGTTGCAGTTTCTATGGAAGCTGATGAAGGTAGTCTGGAAGAAGCAGGTTATTCCTAAGGCGTGGCGTAGAGCAGGGGGAATCTTCATTCCTAAAGAAAGGGACTCGTTAGAGATAAGTCAGTTTAGACCTATCAGTCTACTTAATGTTGAAGGGAAGGTTTTCTTTAGTGTTGTGGCACAGAGGCTGTCTAGTTATCTAGAAAAGAATAGGCTAATAGATACTTCGGTGCAAAAGGCTGGAATTCCCGGCTTCTCCGGGTGCTTAGAGCACACCAGCATGATCTGGCACCAAATCCAGTCAGCTAGGCGTGAGAAGAGAGACCTGCATGTAGTATTCTTGGACCTGGCTAATGCTTTCGGGTCAGTGCCGCATAGTCTGTTATGGGAGGCCTTTGATTTCTTTAGAGTGCCAGGTAGTATAAAGAGCTTAGTTAAAGCCTACTTCTTAGATATTCAACTCTGCTTTACCACAGCAGAGTACACTACAGCTTGGCAGCAGCTGGAGATAGGCATTATGGCAGGGTGTACAATTTCCCCATTAGCTTTTACCATGGCAATGGAGATCATTATTAGGGCTTCAAAATGGGTAGTGGGTGGAGAAAGGCTGCAGGGAGGGCTGCGGCTCCCTCCAATTAGGGCATACATGGATGACATGACGACTATGACGTCAACCGCTCCATGTACTAGCAGATTGTTGGATAAGTTAAATAGTAATCTGCAGTGGGCTAGAATGAAAGTGAAGCCAAGTAAGTCCAGGAGTATTTCAATCATTAAAGGGAGGGTAGTAGGTAAGAAGTTTGTTATAAATGATGAGGTGGTGCCTACAGTGTTAGAGAAACCAGTCAAGAGTTTGGGAAGATGGTATGATGCAAGTCTCAGTGATAAGGGACAGTTTGAGGAGGTGAGGCAGGAAATGATTCAAGGTATTTCAAGTATAGACAAGTCAGGGCTCCCAGGAAAGTTAAAGTTGTGGTGTTTGCAGTTTGGATTGTTGCCTCGGTTGATGTGGCCACTGACAGTGTATGAGGTTCCCCTTTCAAAGGTAGAAAAGCTAGAAAGGATGATTAACTCATTCATTAGAAAATGGCTCGGAGTCCCACGCTGCCTAAGCAGTGTAGCCTTATATGGGAAAGGCATATTGGAATTGCCATTATCTAGCCTGACAGAGGAGTTCAAGTGTGCTAAGGTTAGACTGGAAATGACTCTGACTCAGTCAAAGGATCCAGTGGTTAGGAGTGTAGCGCCCACAGTTAAAACAGGGAGGAAGTGGAACCCAAAGGAGGCAGTACAGCAAGCACAGTCAGCTCTTAGACACAGGGATATCATAGGTCAGGTGCAGCATGGGCGTGGAGGCTTAGGGTTGTGCATAGGGAAACCTGTGTGGAACAAGGCATCAGTAATAGAAAAGAGGAAGATGGTAGTTGAAGAAGTACATAGGCAAGAGGAGGCAGTAAGATGTACTAAGGCAGTGTCGCAGGCAAAGCAAGGACAGTGGGTGAACTGGGAGAGTGTAGAGAAGAGAAAGTTGAAGTGGAGAGAGTTGTGGAGCATGGAGGCCAGCAGAATTAGATTTATTCTAGGGGCTACTTATGATGTGCTGCCATCTCCCCAGAACTTAAATCAGTGGTTGGGCGAGGATGGTGCCTGCCCGTTGTGTTCTAGTGTATGTACATTGAGGCATATACTGTCAGGGTGTAAGGTCAGTCTCTCCCAGGGGCGATACACCTGGCGTCACAACCAGGTGTTGAAATGTTTGGCAGCTGCAGTTGAGGAAAAGCGGCTAGAAGTAAATTCTCTAGTTGCAAAGAGACTAGACAGATCAAATTTGTACGTGAGGGAGAAAAGATTAGACCAATTAAGGTCAGGCACAAGTTAGGGCAGCTAAGTGTAGGTGGAGCCTGGGAAATGAGGGTTGACTTGAATGAACAGCTAGTCATCCCAGCATATATAGTTAGCACCCGGCTACGTCCGGACTTGTTACTGTGGTCTGAGGTAGAGAAGAGAGTTTATTTTATCGAACTCACAGTCCCGTGGGAAGATCGAGTTGAGGAGGCTTATGAGCGCAAGAAAGCTAGGTATGCTGAAATGGCAGCAGAGGCAGAGCAGCGAGGTTGGAGGGCTCGAGTGCGGCCTGTAGAGGTGGGCTGCCGTGGTTTTGTGGCAAAGTCCGTTATTGCCTTACTAACTGAGTTGGGCATTCGGGGACGGAGCCTGAAACTTGCGGTTAGCAACATGTCTCAGGCAGCAGAACGAGCAAGTGAATGGCTGTGGATAAGGAGGAAACATGCTAGCTGGGGAGCTCGCTAAGGTCAGATTGATTGTTTGTTGTTGGTCATGATTAACGGTCCGCATCAACAGGGCTGAATCATTGACGGTGGTGGTGTAGTTAGGGATTGTTTGTTGTTGGTCATGATTAACGGTCCGCATCAACAGGGCTGAATCATTGACAGTGGTGGTGTAGTTAGGGATTGTTTGTTGTTGGTCATGATTAACGGTCCGCATCAACAGGGCTGAATCATTGACAGTGGTGGTGTAGTCAGGAATGTCATACCGAACCGACCTGGATAGCTAGGCTTAGATAGTGAGGTAATATGCAGTTGTGCGGTGGTAGCATGGAGGGGGGTGTTTCCAGGACGCTGGATTACACCGTTAAGCCTTCTTGAGGTGTCGTGGGCCTAACTTAACGAAACGTCGGTGAAGGAAGGTGCCCACTTGAAAACCCCGATGACATGCTTCATACTGCTGTTGGCTAGGGTAGGTAACTGGTGATTTGTGTCTTGTTTATTAGTTTGTTAGCCTGTTAGCTTGTTTTATTCTGGATTGGGCTTCTAAATGTGTTTTTCCTCGGATTTTGGCACAAGGGATAGTAACATCTTGTCCTGTGTATTAATTAATTAATAATTAATAATTTGTATTGCTTTTTTAGTTTCATCTCTTGATTTCATATTTTTAATCTCTCATTATCATTAATTATAATGTTGCTTTTATTGTGAAAGTTTGATTGAGTAGAGTGGTGAGTAGTAACTTAAGAGGGAAACGAAAAGGATAAAACTTTGTGATATTTTTAGATAATAGCAACACTTGTACCCCAATAATGCAAAATCCTAAATTTACCATTAGGGTCCATCTGATGGACCTTAAGGGTAATACTGTAATCATTTATAAATATTAATTTTAATTTTTTAATTTGATTGTTTATAATTCATTGGTAACTTCATCCCTAATACCTCATACCAACATTTCATACCTATTCGAATTTTAACCCCTCAAATGCCAGTGTACAGTAAGTACAGTACAAATAAAAAAGTACAGTAAAAAGACAAAAAGTGAATTTTTTTCCTTCCCCCAAAGTCAAACTGGATTTCCCCTGGGGGGATTATCATGGCTTGGGATATGCCAAAGATTGGCAGCAACATTTATTCTGATCACTCTTTAGTTTTTCAAGAAATGTACATTTGCAAATGAAATCCTCAATTTACCATTAGTCCATCTGATGGACCGTCATATTTATAATGTATTCATTTATGAATATACATTTTTATTTTTTTATTTTTTATTGTTTATAATTCATTGGTAACTTCCTCCCTAATACCTCATATCAACATTTCTGTCAGGGGACAGAAAGTGTCTTGTCATGTTTGTCTGTTTTCTCCCTGTGTTTCCCCCTCCCCTGAGTGTTGTGTGTAGTGGGCGGAGATTTGCACCTGGTACCTGGGCTGCTGCATGGCTGGAGGTGATCAGCTAATTACCAGACGCCTCTACTTATACCCTGGCTCTCCAGTGACTCGTCGCCAGATTGTTTAGTCTCCATACGTGGTAGTACGCCTAGCCACTCTCGAGTTTGCTCGTTCCTGTGTTTTCCTGGATAAACCTTTTTTGACTCATGACTTCTCCTGTGTTCAGGTCTGCTGTTCTCTGCTGCCAGCTGTCTTCAGACCGGTGTTCAGGATCCCCGCTTGCTGCCTGGATCTTCAGCGTTGCTTGCCTGCCTGTCTCCTGCTCATGCCTACAAAATTACCTTGTTGCACATTAAATCTTGTTACTCGTTGGATCTGTCTCCGTGTCCGCTTTTGGGTCCTGCTCTTTACGGTTGTGACAATTTCATACTTACTCAGAATTTTAACCCCTCAAATGCCAGTGTACAGTAAGTACAGTACAATGAAAAATGACATACAAACACAAAAAGTGAATTAGTTTCCTTCCCATAAAGGCAAACTGGATTTGGGTCTGATATTATGGGCAGGTTGGGGTGTTTTACAAAAGTCACCACTGCAAGATGCCTAGTGTCAAAGATTGGCAGGATACATCTTAGAATGAAGTCACAATACCTATGACATCACTAGCCTATGACATCATCAGTGATGTCATAAGATGATTTTGGTCAATAATGATGTCACTGATGACATTACTGATGATTTCACAGACATTGTGACATAATCAGTGGGTTTTCATATTTTTTTTGTAAAAATATTTTTTTTCATATTTTGAGCCAAAAATTCCAAAAAGCGCATGTTTTGGACAACCAGCCATTTTCCCCAAAACACACAAATGAGCTTTAGTCCAGCATCCATCCTGGTCTAAAGGCTTCAAATCAGTGGTGTGGACTGTCAAATTCAGTTGTCTAATATTTTCCCATCTTTGGCATAGGAATCAGTTTTTTTTACATTTCATGTAAACTGTATAGAATTGATTGCTATGCCAAAACTGGGGGAATATGGGGAAACAGCCAAACACAGTAGAAACTACAATTTTAACCCCTTGAGTCAAGGTGAGATGTGTAACATCAAGGAAATAATGATTTTTTGGAAAATTAGCTGGGAGTCAAAGAAAAATGTTGTTTTTGTGCAAAATTAACATTGAAACAAATGGGACAACTATGCAATGGACTTTGAGACCATGTAACTCCCCCAAATTTTCTACCAACTCCAAGGTTACATATTAAGGTCAAATGTCAAGGTATTTGGTCCAGGATGCCCGCTGAAACAAATGAAATAAATTAATTTTGTAAAAACCTGCTGGGAGTACCAATAAACTGTTTATAATGGAAGTCAATGGGTCCATCGGATGGACTAATGGTAAATTTAGGTGTAATTTCAAAACAAGGTCTTTGGATGGTAGAAAGATGATAGATATGATTGATTTTTGTAAAATACCCCGCAAAAAATACCTAGCCTTAATTTCAGACCATTACTCAAAAAATGTCCAAACGGCCCATACGCGAATGTAAGAAGTAAGAAATATCCATCAGATAGACCAGTGGGGTACAAGGGATTTATTAAGTAAGAGCTTTACAAAATGATCACATGGCATGGCCCTTGGTAATTACCTGTATTTTTTTTTGTTTTGTATTTTTTGTTTTGTTTATTTATTTATGTATTTATGTATTTATGTATTTATGCATTTATTTATTCAATGGAGATATGTGTCTTTTTAATTGAACTCTTCAGTTAATATAGACATATGTACCAGTGACATTGATGTGGACACTGTTGCTTCTCTCTCCATTTCCAGCCTCACACCAGTATTCTTCACTGTCTGTTATATAGGCCCTTTTAATTGTGCAGGACAAGCCTTTTGATGCCTCCCAGTTATTGGGACATATGCAAACTCCTCCCTTGATCTTCTTCATAACTCTCCATCCAGTCGAGCCATCAAACACCTCACATTTAAAACAGGGGCGTATCTACGGGTGGGCCTGGGTAGGCACACGCCCACCCACTTCTGCCCTGGCCCACCCAAAAAAAAAAAAAAAAAAAAAAATTTTTTTTTTTTTTTAAATTGGTTGTTTTCTAGAGGCAAACTTGCTGCTGCATTGCTAGCCAATGGTTTTGTTACTTTTGTAAAAACGCAGGGCACATCATCTCCAGAGTCTAATGCATGACAACTTCATGACATCTAGGAATTTTGTTCTCTCTGTGGATAAATAAACCAGAGGGCATCTTGTTCAAACTTGAAGCAGCCTCAGTGTTGTTATTTTTTAAACTCACAACAGTATATGGATCAGTGGTTCTAATTTCTGTATAAAGTAACAGTATACACACAAGTATAAGCATTCATGTATGCAACATTTGGCACCTATATGTAACCTTTTAAGGTTGAGATAATTGTATTATCATTATATGGTCCAAATATTTCAGTAAAGCACTTGGAACACTTGACATATTCTTGCTTGGGTGGTATCATTCTACTTGAAATGATGGTCAAATGCATTATTTTTAGTAAAAATAATGCCTTCGGCCGGGCATCTGCACCCCTTCCTATCCAGGCCCACCCAATTTGATCCAGGCCCACCTATAATTCAATTTCTGCATACGCCCCTGATTTAAAAGACACAGACGTGTATTCAAAGATCTGCAGTCTGTCAGGAACAATACGAGGATCTGAGAGAGAGAGAAACACAGAGGAACAGAGATGATAAATTAAGAAAATTCTTCCTAAAGGAAATATACATGTACCTTGAATTGTCTTCTATACTGAATTCTGAACTGTGCTTTTCATAAATGTAATAAAAATGAAGGGGAAATGGAAGCTGGCACTCTTCTTTTGCAAAACCAATGATGAAGGCATTTATGCCAAAACATTTAACATTTAACATTTAACATAAAGACTAAAAGCTTATTTAATCTTTGCACAAAAAGTATTTCTTCTTTGTAGTATTATTTTACGCTTGACTCAAACAAGCAACTTTTAGCAAAGACGGACTGAAGCATCTGCTCTCACAACACGTTCTCACTCCCAGCTAATCAAATAGCGTCACATTGTCATGCACCTTGTGTGTCGTTAACGTTCGACGTTAACATGCACGGTGCCCTCGTGCATCACCCTGCATGGTGATGCTAGTCATGTGACATAGGTTTGTTGGATGGGGATAATTCAGGGAAACAAGGTTGCACCATGGCAGCGAAGTAGGGAAGGAGGTTGGCCTGCTAGGGTTCCAGGAACATTTGTGGCTGAAGGCTTCACCACCAGTCCTCGCCATGTTGCTGCAGGTAACCAAACCCTAAGCCCAACCAGGCTACCAGTGCCTAACCCCAACCTCAAGGGGTCACTGACCTTTGTCTAACCCCAACGGTGTGCATCCAAACATGACGCACAAGGGTACGGTGCACATTAACATCAGATGCACTGTAACAAATTGCTGTAGTTTCTACAGTAAAATTTTACAATCAGTTATTGTTTAATCAGTTTACATTCTTTAATTGTAGTTTGCAATGCATTATGGGTTCACAAACCAACTACAATTCATTACCGGTGTATTTACAGTCAGCATAAACACATTTACAACAGGTGAGTGTTTTGACTGTATTTTCTACCATAATACAATAATTGAATGTGTTTTTTGGCAAAGTATGGGTGGAGCTATGTGAACAGAAACTTTCTGGAGAGACGCCATTATTATTAGTCTACCCGCCTCGTCCTAAGTTCGCCTCTGCTCCTCGGTAAGTTCAATATTTTAACCCATAACGATTTGCATTATATTTGATAATGTGTATGTAACCTTATTCTGCATGAAAGGTTCGCACTGTAACATTCCCTGCCGACTTGTAAACGTTACTGTGAGTGGTATTTCTTGCCCAGCTTGGTCAAGGTGGACGGGTCATGCCTTCGCCAATCCATCTTGGGGAAAATATCGCTTACCGTGACATTAGTATAAGTCAGAACTGGCAGAGTTAATTTAGCGTTCCTTCGAATGGATGTCACGTAGGCTACAACCATAGACTGTGGCTACAACCCATTGACAGTACAATACCACAGATCAGCAAGCAGAAACAGTAATATCTCCAACCAGTGAGAGGCAGCAATGTGCCGCAAGGCATCTAGTCTGCTGCATAGCTATTAAAAGCAGCAGAAGAAAAGCTCGCCAATAGCTCGCTAACAGATTAGCACTAGTATTTTAGCAAACTATCAGAAACAGCGCTATCTTTATGATGTGTTAATAATGTTACTAGACACACGTAACTCTATAGAGCCCCGTTGTAAGGTCAGTTTATCAAAATAACGCGTATTTTGAAAATGGTTTTAATTTGTGGAGTAAATCAGCAGCTAGCGGAGTGCAATTGCATCAAGCTGGAGTTAAAATAACTATTTTAATTCAGGGAATGTGGGGTATAGGGCTATGTTTTCATTTTTAGAGGAAACTGGACTAAATAGAAGAATAATATAGCCAGGATAGTGTTTTAGAAGTCCGTTCTGATTCACACTCCATTTCAGAAGGTGGCGGTAATGCACCAAGTTGTTTGCCAACCGCCGTTAAACATTAGTAGAAGAAGAAGCTAGCCAAGTAAGAGAAGTGTACGTGTAGCACTGTGGTGTGGGAAATGGGAATGAGGGACATTTATTTCAGCTTGGTGACTGGTGAGAGCTTTAAAACGTTACTTTTATATTGTGTGTGGGTGTGTAGCATTATATTTTCTGTTGCGATGTAAAGTGGGACACATGGGCTGCGACCTAGCATTAGCTAGCCCAACGTAGCCACCGTTTTGTTTTGATCAGTTAAGCTAGCTAACTAGCTAGCTAGCTAACTAGCTAGCTTAACTGATAAAAACAAAACGGACCTGTTTAATGTTTGTGCACATGCAGGCAAGGACTGTTAGGGCAACAACATAGATTTATACGATGGAAATGTGAATGTGGGGCCGGGAGATGCCTATCTGTTAAAGTATGAGTGAATGTGGTATTCATTTGGCGCTAGCTAGTGAGCTAACCACTAACCACGTTGTTTATGTTACTGTGTCTTGTCAATAATAATGCTATTTGTCTTCAGTGTTTAAGCCAAGTCAGACCTGCAATGCTCACATGTTTAAGTCTGGGCTTAGCCTGTAGTTGGAGTGGCTATAGAGAGGTTTATATGCCAGCCAGCAGGTATAATTTGCAGAAGGGCATAGTTAAACTGATTAGCAGCTCATCCTGTAACACAGTTGAAGGTGTAATATGGTGTTTTGAATTTGTTTTGTGACGGATGTAATATGTTTATTACTGAATATGTTATTGCCAATTGAAGTGCCATTTACAATATGCTGTTTATAAGAAAATACAAGGTGCAGTTTAAACCAGTGAATATTACTAAAATGGTTAAAATAAGTAAAACAGTACAGGAACAGATTGCAGAGGTGAGACAGAGCTAGCTGAACTGTGCTCACTTTCTCTCTCTTGCAGTGAATGGGAAGATTCTGGTCGATGTGGTCTCAGTACGAGTTATGCCATCACAGTGTGGGACTCTAAGTGAGGAGACAAGAACTTTGCACGGTGAGTACAATACTACTGCTAACCAGGGCTGGTGACTGCGCCCGTTTTACTCGCATATGCGACTAAAAATAGAACAGTGCGAATTGTAAAATGCCTTTTGGGGCACGTGTGCGAGTACAGAATTCCACCTTCAATATATATATTTATTTTTTCAGAGCGTTAAAAATCAGACCGGCATTAAAGTTGAGAGCCTGTGTCCCAGTTCACTTGAAGGTAACACAGCGTTGCCTTGAACCAATGGTGACTGGTGAAAAAAAGCACGTGATCTCAGCGGAAACGAAACTAGAGAGAGACAGAGAGAGGGAGTCCACATAGCCGATTCGTGACGTGCGCGCACCCCAAGCAGCCAAAAGGAAACACGCCAGCATGTCCTCCTCATTGTGGAAATTTGACAGTTTGTCACACTCATGCAAGTTGAAAATAAGCGACGGAGGGGCAGGGTACGTTGCCGAGTCCCGCTCGGCTGGAGTCCACTCCAGTCTGAGCGGCTCGTTTCACCTCACCGGCCCCTCTCTCTCCCCGGCCACAGCGCAACACAGCCGGCTTGGCGAAGTGAAGGTACTACCAGCTGCTGTCCACATCACCGCTGCCTGCTGCAGATCAGCTGCTGCTGCTCTAGAAACGGGTAAAACAGGCGAATATCGAATATAAAACCAATTTCACCCCGGTGGATAGAGGAGAGGACTATTTGTTTCGTATTGCGAATAGAACGACGAACATAATAATAAAACGCATCGGACCAGTGTGCAAGGTTTTGTGTGCGCGATGATTTTTTTTTCAGATGGCGGATTTAAAAAAACGGACTCTGTGTGTAAACTTCTGATATTCAAACTGAGTCAACTCAAACTCATTTCCTCATCTACTCAAGAACAGCCAAATCCACAACTGTAGAGTGGGCATGGCTTCGAAGGTCTGGGCTCCAGACCCAAGAGTACCTGGCTGCAGACACGTGGGCGGACCTCACCCTCCTCTCCAGACCTATAGGCTATAAACTCCTTGTCCATGGATAACATTTTGATGTTTATTTATTTTATTTTTTACTAGTTTTTTCAACTTATGCCTACCCCACACTACAGGATAATTTGCAAGATTATGGCCAAGATTCCCCCCTCCCGATTTTCTCGGGGGTGCTCCTGATTTGAAGCGCGTCGGGCAGATAATCTTCCCAAAAGATCCTGTAGTGTGTGGGGTTCAAAGATTCACAATCGGGAAGACTGCCTCTTCCCGATTGTGAATCGGGCATATCTAACATGTTAGATATTTACAACCCGACAGGCGATTGCATCTTGAGCAGAGAGCCAGTAGTAGCTGCGTTTCCATTACAGTTTTTCGCAAAATAATCTGGTCCGCGTCCGCACGCAGCCCCGCACAGAAACAAAGAACGAGGAAATTGTCATCGAGGTGAAATACCCTGCGTCTTTGAACGGGACGGAAAACTAATGCTTTCCTGCAAAGCATGTAGCCTACAACAAGCGCTTAGGTCTCATATGCTTCCCGCATCGGCGAGTGTCCACACGGAAAAGTGAGTCAAATCAGCAGACGCCCCCTCCACAAGGCACCTGTGCAGACGGTTTTCGCCTGGCCGTGCACAGTAGGCCTACACCCCGAATGGACGCGGCTGTCCGCGCAAATATTAGTTAAACAAATCCTTTCAGTGCAAATGCATTATAAAAACAAAAAATAAGATTTGTTTAGAAAACGAAATGACACAAATGTATTATTATTATTATTATTATCATTATTACTACTACTACACCCTGGTGCGCACACTGAATAGGCATTTTAAAAGTTAACGTCGAGCCCTGCTTCCAAGGTGAATCTTCGGCATAATCTTCTAGTGTGTGGGGTTGCGTTTGAACAGACGCGATTGTGTGTGTGTCCCAAGATTGAAATGTTAAAAAATCGGCTCTCTCTGTCCTGTAGTGTGTGGGCTCTCAAGATTTTTATAATCTTCAAGGATTTGAAAATCCTGTAGTGTGGGGTAGGCATTAGGGGCACACGTGCTCCTTCTGAAAATGCTAAGTGACCAGCCCTGCTGCTAACTACTAAGACTCAGTGATGGAAATGGCCAGGTTTTACTCATCTTATGCAGGATGGGGGTCCCTGGACATGGCAGCTTGATGCTTGACTGTTTTTTTGTTTTTGTGTTTTTACTGATGTTAACAGTTGTCATAGATCTTTATAGGCAGAGGGGATGGGGGACTTGGAGGAAAATCACTCGAAGGTTGCATGCAGCTTGTGTATGGGTGTGGCTACAGCCTGTCACAGTGACCTGCTCTGCGCTCAGGGCCCACATGGCACGTGTTAAAGGGCACGTGCAATTTTTGCAGACCGTTTAACTGATAGTATTAATCGGTTAATGTTTAAACGGTCGATTATCGGTTAAACGGTTATCGGTCTGAATCAGTTCCTCTGTGTTTCCCCCTCCCTCCTCCAGGTGCTGGCCGGCAGTCAGAGAACTTGAAGGCACGGAGCAGAGACCACGGATAATCAGAGACCAATTCCACCTGCTTGGTGAGAGTGTTAGAGCTGGCAATAGAGCTGTGTCTGACTATCTTTGTCATCGTTACAACCAAAATCTAGCCCAGAAATGTATCACTGCAAACAGTGTAGCCATGAGAGTAATACTATACTTGGTTTCACCCAGCATATGAAACTACACAGTAATGCACCAAACTGCCTGTTCACCTGTGGTGTACCTGACTGCTCCCGTGCATTCGGAAAGTTTGCTGCCTTCAAGTCTCATTTATACAGAGATCATAAGGGTTATCAAAAGTCTCGCATGACTGACAGATTTGAACAGACTGACACAACATTTATATGTCAGATTGAATTTTGTCAGATTAAATGTACAAATTTGAAGGAGTTCATTAATCATTTGAAAGGCCATATACAAGAAGGCAGGGAAATAAAATGTCCTTTTAGAGGTTGTGAGAAAACATTTGGTGTAAAATCCACATTTGCATCTCATATATCAAGAATGCACAAAAACAGTACAGCTGAACATATAAATGAAGCAGTATTCCAAAACGCATCCCAACCTGTGAGTCAGCCGTCCACCTCTCAAATTGATAATGATGAGGAGCCAGAATCAGATGAGCTTTTTGCTAGTGTGGATGAAGAACTATTTTTGAAGAATTTGTCATTGTTCTATTTGAAGCTTCAGGCCAAACTGCTTTTACCTGCGTCTGTAATTCAGACTATCATTGAAGAGGTCCAAGAAATTCATAATCTTGCCCAGTCACATGTCTTTTCTAAACTCAAAGACAAATTGTCAGTACTTGGGGTGCCTAACGACACTATTACAAATGTAATTGAGGAGCTCAAAAAGGAAGACGTACTTAAAGCAGGCAATGCGGTTTTACGTACTGATCAGTGTCGCAAGACAGTCTTTAAAAACAGCTTCAACTATGTTGAACCGGTGCCTGTGTATCTAGGTACTAATGACTCGGGGAAAGACTGCTTTGCGCAGTATGTACCAATAAAGAAAACTCTTTCGGCACTTTTTGAATCTGAGGCTTTCAAAATGCAGTACGATAAAGCACATTCTCGTCCCTCTACCCAAGATGTGTTTGAGGATATATGGGATGGACACAATACTGCGGATAACGTCTTACTTAAAAATGACACATCATCCTTAGCCTTAATTCTTTACCAGGATTCATTTGAGGTGGCCAACCCTTTGGGTAGTGGCCGAAAGAAACACAAGGTCCTGGCAGTCTACCTAACGTTAGGCGACATTTTGCCTTACAACAGATCAAATATCGATCACATGCAGCTTGTTCTTCTCTGCAAAGAACAAGACTTTAAGTATTTTGGGCAGGAAATGGTTCTCAATCCATTGATAAAAGACCTGAAGGAGCTAGAGGATATTGGTATTGTTTTGAGGGATGGGACAGTTATTAGAGGTGCTGTATGTGCAATATCTGGGGATAATCTTGGGTCTCACAACATTGGTGGCTTTCTCGAAAATTTCAGCAGGAGTAAATTCTTTTGTAGATATTGTGACATACAGAGAGAAACATTTCATTCTAGTCCATTATCAGTTGGTTCAAAAAGAACAAAGCAGTCCTATCAGCAACATGTACAAGACTTAACAACAAGTAACACAGACTCAGTGTGTGGTGTAAAATTTGACTCCCTATTCAACCAGTTGCGTTATTTTCATGTATGCCAGCCTGGTCTTCCACCGTGTCTTGGACATGACCTTTTTGAAGGCATTGTTTCTTGTGACTTAGCATTATGCATTAACCACTTGGTAAACCAGGGGAAACATTTCACTTATGTAGAGTTGAATAGATGCATAAGCCAGTTTAGCTATCTTGGTAATGAAGCACATGACAAGCCTCCTGAGTTCAGCCCAGGTAGTGAAAAGTTAAGTGGTCATGCAGTCCAAAATTGGTGCTTGCTGAGAGTATTTCCTCTGTTGGTTGGAGACAGGATAAAGAATCCTCTTGAAAGTGATGTATGGAAGTTGATTTTGCTCATGAGAGAAATAGTTGGGTATGTATGTTCACCAACAATTACTGCCAATCAGGTTGGCTACTTGAATGTACTGATTGAAGAATATATTGAGTCTAGAGTTGAGTTATTTCCAGACCATCCCCTTAAACCAAAGCATCACTATCTCTGCCACTATCCCGAGCTTATACTTAAGTTTGGCCCTCTCATCCGACTTTGGACATTAAGATTTGAGAGTAAGCACACATTCTTCAAACAGTGTGCAAGAAAATTGCACAACTTTAAGAACCTGTGTGCTACTCTAGCAGAGAGACACCAGCTCCTTCAAGCATACTTAAGTGCTGGGAGTCTTTTTCCACCTGTCATTCAGGTTGAGAGAGGAACTGAATTCTATGTCAGTGACTACAATGAGAGAATCAAGGCAGCAACTGCAGCATTTGACTTCACATATAACACAACTGTAGCCACTAATGAGGTCACTTTCAAAGGCACAAAGTACAAAAAGGGCATGTATGTTGTCCTAGGACAAGATGATGAAGGTCTGCACATGGGTGGGATTAAATTAATTCTGGTAAATCAGAATGATTCTGTCTACTTCGTTGTGGGGAGGCAGCAGGCTGTGGAGCTTTTTGATTTGGGTGTCCACTGTCTGGAGGTAGTTGAAGAGCTACAATACATGTGTGTAAAGCAAGAGGACCTCCTTGATTACCACCCATTAGTTCAGTACAAGCTTAATGGCAGATCAGTGATGATCTTACATCACTCTTTCCCTGATTTGTAGAGACATGTCAACATTGGAGGAGGAGATGCGCTATGCTGTTTTAGCAGTATTGCCTGGCCTACCAGAGAATCAACTCGTGCCCCTCCTGAAGAAACTGAGCAGCCTAGGAGTTGAATCTGCAGCTGACTTGCAATACGTTAAAGAAGCCGATCTGCCCGAAAATCTCCTCTCATCTATACAGTGCCGCAAGCTCATCACTGCATGGCAAGATAACGGTATGTATGTCACAGGGCATAAATGTACAGGGTCTATACAAAATAACCAAAACTACAAACAATATTATAAAATGTTATTTAGGCGACTTGAAAGTTATCGCTATCCGAGTTTGTGGATATAGAGAGCCGCAGAAATGAGTCCGGTAGTATACTTCTGGGTTCTTCAGTGGAAAAGTCTATGGGATTGAACATGGGGGTTTCGCTTAAATGTATAACATAAGGTCTGTGGTTAACAAAAGTTTATGGGAATGTGAATCTGGGTTCTGCATGATACTCTTCACGAACGTGAATAATTTTTATGATTTTTGCAATGTAAATGCGTGTTTTTTACGTGATTTTTATAAAGCACTTCAAAGGGCATAAAACTTAAAAGTTATTCACGTTTGTGAAGATTATCATGCTGAACCCAAATTCGCATTTCCATAAACCTTTGTTTACCACAGACCTTATTTTATGCATTTAAGTGAAATCCCCATTCTAAAACCACAGACTTTTCCAAGAACCAAATGTCGGCGATTTCTGGCGGCAAATTAATCTTTCTCTATCCCCCCCCCCCCCCCAGACCAATCAAGATTCATAACTTTGACTCCTGTAGAACCTACCCAGGATGCTTCTGATACTACTGGAGAGGATTCTTCAGTCCCCCCGTCCTCCCCATCCTCAACAGCAAGCACTCCAAGCGCCAGATCCAGGATATGTGTGGATTCAAGTACCTGGACAGACAACTTCAGAGTTCCTTGGCATAGAATGCCGTCTGCTATCAGAACAGCGACTGAGGAGAGAAAGCGTCCCCGTTCTAAAGAACGCAGGGAAATGGTCAGAATCGTGGTGGATGAAATGAGACTGACTGAGTTAAATCCATCAAAATCTCACTGCACCTTGATCGCCAAGATGATTGTCGATCAGTATCCTAAAAGCTTCGCCGATGTCCTGAAAGATGGCACTAAAATTGGCAGTGGCTATGGATCCCTTTTGAAGCAAATAAAAACACGAGTAGAGCATGCTAATCGTGGTAACATACTCTCAAGACGTAGGAGTCAGAAACGTGTCTCAGATTCATCAGTGCCAGACATTCCACGAGGACCAGCTGACCAATATGGCTGCGTGAGATGGCAGCCTGACTGCCCACCAGAGGAATCTGAGGAAAGTCTCAAAGAAAAGCAACAAGAAATGAAGAACCTTTACAGCACTGAGGGGCCGACTGGGGCAGAGAGAGGACATCTGAGTCAGTTGATGAAAGCAACATACTATCTACAGCGGAAATCCATCAACGCCTGCCCACCTCCATCTATTGCTCAGATGAAGGATGACTGGCCATATCTTTTCACACCCAAAGAAATGTACAGCCACTTCAAATTACTAACCGACATCAGCATCCTGGAGAAAATGGAGGAGGCCACAGCAGAAATGGGGAAGCTGATCATTCGGTTCTTCCGCCAAAAGGCAACAGGGAGCGGCAGAGATGAGATACAGCGTATCCTGATGAAGTTTGATGACAGTGGAGCAACCTCTCCTGGACAATGTGCAATCCTCCTGCTTATGGCACACTTCAAAGAGAAACCTGAGGCACTCATTCTGCAGGCTGATGTAAGTGTGCATTTAAAAGACGACTTTGCCGATATTCAACCAGCTTTGTATCATTACAAAATCTGATTTTTTAATTATACAAAGGTGGTATATGCAAATGAACAATGTTTTAACTTCTCTCCATCTTGCCTGGACCACTGTTTCATTCTTTGTTCAGTATTCATCAGTGACAATACCGATTATTGTTTTTGTCCATGTACTACTAAAGTACTTGACATTTCAGCTGACCATTATCTAAATCACCATGAGCTTGTTGTTACACTAATGGATGCATCTTCCCTACCTTCCAAGCAGCCACTGGTTTCACTTATTTCAGTACAGTTTAAAATGAACTTGCAGAGACCTGAAACTTGCTTGGGATAGGTAAGCCATCACAGTGAACTTTCAGTGATAACATTACTAATGCTTTAGATAATGCTTCCTTGTTGGTGTATTCAAGTGTGCTCTGAAATCCAGGATGTCAGTCTACTATCAAAAAGCATTGCAAACACAAGCTATGTTGTTAGAAAATGACTATCCTAAAAGTATTACACATATATATATTTTTTCCTTGCATTAAAAAGGTTGCTGGAAGAGCTTGCTCTCACTGTGACAAAAATGCAAATTTCACAAAAATAATTGCTAAAATGTTACTGTTACAATTAAATGTTCACTGTGATGGATTATCTCAAGCAAGTTTCAAGTCTGCAAGTCGATTTTCATATCTTAAAGGAACACTCTGCCCAGGGGCGGTTCTAGGCCTTTTTTGGGTGGGCTTTAGCCCACCCAAAAATTGTCTCAGCCCACCCAAAAAAATAGAGGCAATTTTTTTTTTTTTTTTTTTTTTTCCTCCAAATCCATGGTGGTCATTAGTAGCAGTTCCCGACTACACTCAATGCGCTGTGTGCGTGTCCCCCCCCCCCCTCTATGTTCTTAGGGTGGGCTGAGACAAAAATTTAGGGGGGTTCAGCCCACCTGAAAAGTTTCTAGCGCAGGCGCTCCCTCCTCCATCTATCTGCCTAATCCCACATCACTTCACTTCTCCCCACTCATGATCAATGAAACTGTGAGGTGAGCGTTGAGCAGTCAGAGTCGTTAGTAGTTACTTAATTAGCGCATATTGATATGCAAATTAGCGCGTAACGTTGTTTCGTAGGCTAAACAAAAGAACTTGTCGCTGTGCCTGCCAGACAAACAGGTGGACTGGAGGAAGGTAGGCTACCATGGCACCAGCCAGCCATGTCATGCTAGCTCGCAGTAAAGCGGGTGTAAATGGATGCAATGTTTTTTGAGAAACATATGGGCATAAGTGACAAACATATTTTCAAACGGGTCCCTTGTTATCTGAATGAAATTAAGCCCTTCAGAATCGCAAGTGGCTGCTTTACACAGCCTGTCTGATGTGATGATGATGATAGCTTAAAGGAGAACTTACCTCCAAAACACTTTTTTTCAGCTTTTAACCAATATATATGACTTTGGGGGTGATGTGTGAAGAATTCTGGTCAGAATTTCCACATTTGACACCAAACTGTTGCCATTTTACCATTTGTATCATTTTTCAGCAGCATAACTGGCATAAGCGCCCTCTAAACGTCGAACACTGCTTTTTTTTTCTTTCTCAAATGAATGGGAGATTAGGAACACACTGACGTCACAGTGTTCCCAAAGACTATGGGATTTCAAGATAATTACTCCCCTACCTAGGGGTGCACCGATCACGTTTTTTGCCACCGATCACCGATTGCCGATCACCTATGAGAAATATCTGCCCAACCGATCATCGACCGATCACCGATTACCGATTACCGATCACCGATATATATATATATATTTATTTTATATTTTGTAGGCTAAAGGAAACTGCCAACATGAGACAGATGGGAGTTCAACCGTTTAGTTGTCAGTTCTCTTCAGTACAGTACAGCAGTATAGGCTTTTTACAGCATTATGACAGGAATAGTAGGATTGTGTGTGGTCTGGAAAAAGGAGGCAATAAAATATACAAACAGGTCAGTAACCAAGCTTGCTGTTATATAGGCCAATTATAGTGATAATTAACAACTAATAATATATAAATGATAATTAGGTAAACTGTAAGTCAGTTACTCTTAAACACCAGTCTTGAACCATGACTAAAGCCAAAGAGCTCCCACTCATAGAACCGGGGTTATGCACAATAACCGTCATACATTGGGATCCGCATCGAACGAACATCAAAACGACCCGCCCATCGAGGCCGAGTTACAGTGTTATAATTAGCAGCACTATGAGTGCGATCTACATAATGGTGACAGGGTTACATGACGGGAGAAACAACAGAATCACAAGCTACACACGAGCTAAACTCCATCTGAGTAGTGGCATTAATTAGCGCATCCGTCTGAATGGAGCGCACATCCACATAGCAGCACACTTTCGCTTCCTTCAAAGTGCCCGCGGGAACATCAATGCTTGCGTGGAAATTGTCTGCGTGTGCGCGTGCACTACCCCGACTACCACGTTAATCTGGGACTTTAATACACACGGATTTAACAGCATGCAAATGCCTCGGTAGGCGGGAGGACTGGAGATAACTTCTCTCTGCGGAGTCTGCTCTAATCACCAGCTGATTTGTGTGATTCAAAGACGCAAGAGGTGTGTTGACAGTCTGGTGCGGTGTGTGCATGGAGGTGAGTACACTGATGAAAGCAAAGCGTGTGCTTTGCAACACAATGATATAAACGTTAGAGCACAATATGAAAGTTAAACGATAGACATTGAAGACATGAAAATGGGCTGCCTCATGTTTCTCACGTGCAGCATGATCGGCTATGCGATCGGCAAAATTAAAGGAATATCGGAAACAGCAGATCACATATTTGAGGTCCAAATCGGCCGATACAGATTGCGTGCAGATCGATCGGTGCACCCCTACCCCTACCCCCCCTGTACCCTTTCGGCTCCTCAGAACTCCAAGCCTATTTCTATTGAAGTTTGCTCTTAAAATACTGAACCAAACGTCGTCAAAGTTGGCACATGTCTTAATTATAGTTAGTTTCCTGCTGAATGTGTCATTACTTTATTGATATCTTACCTGGATAAGCTCGAATGATGATGTTTATATTATCAGTCCGAGTTGCAAGCACTGTCTCCAGCCCAGAGGCAGGCGGGAGAGAGTCGTACTGTAACATGGATGAGCCCCAAGCTCCGCGGGCGCGCGCAGCAGGCCAGCAGCAGCTGGGCTCTCTGAGAGCAGAGAGAGCAGTCTGATATTTCCGCAAACAAATATGGTCGCAGTTTAGCGCACATGTAAAATATAACGCTATACTACGACGTGACAACGTGACAAAGCTGGTCTAAACACATCGGCTACTGTAATATCGTCACTGTGTACAAGCAACGGGGGGGGGGGGGGGGGTTGACTCGCTGTGTGTGTGTTTTGCTGTCTGGAGCACTTTCTCCAGTGCTCTCTGTGCACAGTCTGACATTTCCGCGGCTATCAGTCCGACTTGGAAGCACTTTCTCTCGGCCAGTCAAACGGGAGTCTGCTCGCTCATGCACCCGCGGGGCGCGCGCACACTGCACACAGCAGCAGTGAGAGGCGGGGGCTTTCAGTCAGCAGAGCAGAGCAACTGGCTCTGTCTGTGTGTGTGTGCTCCGAGGAGGAGAAGAGCTCTGTCCTGCTCTGCGCCCTGAGAGGAAAAATCATAGGTGCTGTAACTTTCAACAAGAATCACGAAAAGCCCCAAAACGCAAATTAAAAACGGATTTCATTGCGCGGTTTATCGCTAGTTGTACGAGGGAATGACGTGGAGAAATCTCGCATTGTGTTACCCCAGAGCGAGAGGTTTGTCCTATTGTGGGTGTGCTGCTGTTAACGAGCCCATGTCACTTTGCTCCCGTAACATAGTTTGAGTAGTTTCCATAGAGATACATGCAGAAAAATAATTAAATTTCTAGTTCGCCACTGAATTACCAAATTGATATAACTTAAAACCATTTTCAGATTTTCTGTTTCCATACAGACCAACAGCGTTGGCTAGTTGTTGATATTTATAGAGATATTGCCCCTCTCAAATAAATTATTTTTGAGGCAGTAGGCAAACTGTAATGGCGTCGATTTCCGAAAAAGAATCTCGACTTGAGCACAGCCAAAGAGTCCAGTATAGACAAGAGCATATGTCATTTCTTGGTTTTTTCCATAGGTATTTTCAAATCACTGTTCTAATACATATCTAGGGGGTAAGTCCTCCTTTAACATGCGTGCATGGCATCACTTATGTCTTGCTGTGATGTTAGTTCAGTATCTCAATAAAAGTTCTTACAGGCTTGTTATTTCCCTCTAAGGGAGTGCAAGGCAGATATTTAAACAGCCTTGTTTGTGTACAGTACCAGTGGCATGGTAGCAATACAAAGGGATTAAGGACCAGGACCCCTGGTGGTCAGTAAGATGGGCTGGTTGAGCCAATGTTAAAATTATCTTTATTTATTATTTATTTTTGCTTTAAAACTATTTTTTAATTTTCTGCTTAAAGTTCATGAAAAAAAGTGGCATTCTTGTTTTTTCCCACAATAATTTCATAATACCATTTGTTATGCCACCGTTGTAGTGCTGTTGTTCAAAATTAAAGTACATTTTCTCAGATTTATTGGTGTCTTTCTAGTCACACAATTGAATAGTCAGTGTTTCCCATACACTGATCTATTTGTGGTGGTACACCCTACATAGATTTTGACCCCCACAAATACTGCCACATATTAATTTCAACTAGTTGACTGCAAACTCCTGCTTTAGTGCTTCCAGTATATTATTATCTTGTCGGAATATTATTCCAGCCAATAAGTTAGGAAGTTCCCTTTTGATTTAATTTTACTTTTGTTTTGCCTACAAAGCAAAATGTTACTTTTCTTGAAACTCCCCTGCAGTGATTTTGGTATTATTTATGCAAGCATAATTCTACCATATAGTAACCTGTATGCAGAATATATATAGTATATATAGGGAAACAATTATTTTTTCATCGCTGGAAAACCACAGAACGGTAAAGAAGATATTGATGTGTGTAGTTCTTCATAGATCTAGTCTCTTCATTTTGATGTCAAAGTGCGCCAGTTTGATCCATTTTTACTTGAAACTGTACAAAATTTTCTTCCGGGGGAGCATGCCCCCGGACCCCCCTAGGGGTTCAGTGGTCCATGACCTTTGGGTGGGCTGAGCCCACCCAAAGCTCTGATGCTAAAACCGCCCCTGACTCTGCCCATTTTCAACCAGCTTTGTATCATTAGAACATCAGTAGTATATCAGAAAACTGTAAACTGTTTTGAAGTCTGTCATTTAATTTGACAGTTATTGAGTGTTAAAGTGTGGACCAGTGACATCACTGGTCCACACTAACTCAAATTAATAACTCATTAACTAAAATCAACTCTCAATAACTGTCAAACTAGATGAATGACTTCAAAACCGTCATCTAGTTTGACAGTTATTGAGTGGAGTGTTCCTTTAATGAAATGAGGTGAAATCGGTGACTGCCTGAAAAAGTTGGAAAAATGCATTCATCAATCTAAATACCAGTGTGATTTAGAAAATGGTTGGTAGCAATGTCAAGTATGTGTAATTTGTATTAAATGGGCTTTAACATTTAAGAACATTGATATGGTTCTTAAAGGAGAATTTATAAAAAAAATTCAACCTGGACCCTATTTTCCACACTGTATGTGTAAACTGTAAAACTGATCTTGACACATTTTTACTGTGTAGTTGTTTGAGCACATATCTCGGTGAGTACTCGACCAATTTGAAAAAAAATTGTCACGATGTGTTTATTAGACGCATACAGTGTGTAAAATAGGGTCCAGGTTTGAAAAAAAAAAAAAAAAAATCTCCTTTAAGCTGTTATTCAATTTTGTATGTTTTGTTTGTGCTTTTGCCTTTTAGGTATCTGCAACAGCAGCTGATGTAGAACGAGATGTGTCGCTTGCAGACTCTCCGAGACTGATTGTCTTAGGTAGTGTATAAACAATGTTTTGAAATCTGTCATAAAGCATTTCATAAACTGTGAGGAACTGTGATTGTTATGTCTTAGTTTAACAGTTCAGCCTGTGGATATGGTATGTGGAAATCCAGAAAGTGCTTATTTACATGGAGTTCTTATGTTTATGGATTTTAGGTGAGACGCTCACAGCGACCAAATGGATGCTGAGTGTCGAGAGCCAGGTGGTTGTGCCTCCACATCCCAACTTCGTGGCTGGAATGGCAGCATTATTTTCGGTTTTCTACAACTTCAATCTGATGTACCAGGGGCAGGCGGCTTGCACGCTGGAATTCATCCAAAGGTAACAATTTTCATATTAAGATTTGTAGTGCTTTTTTATTAAATTGATTTACAGCTGGACAGAGATCACATTAAAGGGACAGCTCACCATAAAAATAAAAAATAAATCCTCTCACCTGTCGTGCTGTTTATCCATCTAGATTGTTTTGTGTTAGGTGCCTGGGCTTTGGAGATATCAATATTTGGAGGTGTCTGCCTTTTCTCTGATACAATGGAACTGGATGGCACTTGGCGTGTGGTGCTCAAAGCACCAAAAAAAAGATTTGAAAAACTCAACAGCAACATCTTTCTAGAAATCATGGCCCGGTTAACTCAACATAATCCACATAATCCATTGTTGTGAACAGTTTCATGTAGGAACTATTTTCTTTTGACTGAACTGCACCCACTAGCTGCTAGTTAGTTCCTACATGAAGCTGCTCACAACAAGGTCTATGGATTATCTTGATTCACCGGGTCGTGATTTCTGGAAGGAGACATTCCTGTTGAGATTTTCGAAAGTATTTTTTTGCCACTTTGAGCACCACAACCATCAAGTTCTATTGTATTGGAGAGAAGGCAGACATCTCTAGGGCTGGTATCTCCAACTACCAACTAACACAAAACCATCTATGGATGAGTAACATCAGTCTTTTAGGGTGAGCTGCCCAGCAACACACCCACCAAATGTGAAGTACATCAGACGGTTCTCGAGATATGCAAATGACACGGACAGATGGACTCACCCACCCACCTACCCAAACATTTTCCTAATCTGTTTGTTCATGTGATTGTGTGATTTCAGATGTTACCTTGGGATCAACCCAACCACCGGCACCAAGACGGCCACCACGAAGGTTGTGGGCAAAAGAACTGGAAAGGTCACAGAGAAGAGGAACAACACCAACAACCCTCAAGTGTCTACACTCCTCCGACGGATGATGGACTTTGAATCAGTTGCGTAAGTCTTGCATATGCAACATGCTCAGGAACCATAGTCAGGTTTCTCTCTGCCTTATGGACATTCTGTTTTTACACCTGCGTTGTGTGAATGTGAGATATGGAAATGTTTGTTAATCTCACTATCTTTCTTTGTTATGGCCTTTTAAGATTTTGGATTGCTGAGATTTTTTTCTACATTGATACTTGTTCATGAATAGATGCCTATTTCTCAGGCTTTATTAATGTTAAAGTGTAAGTCAGGGGTTTTCAAAATGAGGCTGGCCTCCCCAGGGGGGCTCCCGTTTCAGGGGAGGCTCAGTGAATGGAAGTGAAAAAATATTCCATTAGTTTATACATTATCAATATCGGGCTATCTTGGCTAAATTATTGAGTTTTTACTCTAGGGTTCATCCCAGGGCAGAGGGGAGGCCCGCAATGTCAGACTTTGAAAACCCTTGGTGTAGCTGGTCATATTGCTCAACACGTTCTCACTCAGAGCGCGTAGCATATTGACGCTTTGTCCCGTCCCTTGTGCGTCGCTTGTTACTAACATGGTACCCTTGAGCGACCCATGAAACGACTTGGGCTTTCCGACTAAACTCAATGTAAACCCATGGAAGTCATCTTTGACGCTTATGGCAACTGCTCCCCCATTAGCCTAACTGCTCCCCCATTAGTCAACTGCTCCCCCATTAGGGTCTGGGGGGAGGTTAGGTTTGGGCGTGGGGGGTGGGAGAGGTTAGGTTTAGGGTTAGGGTCTGGGGGAGGTTGGGTTTAGGCGTGGGGGGTGGGAGAGGTTAGGTTTAGGGTTAGGGTCTGGGAGAGGTTAGCTCCTCTCCCCAGACCCTAATGGGGGAGCAGTTGACTAATGGGGGAGCAGTTGCCATAAGCGTCAAAGATGACTTCCATGGGTTTACATTGAGTTTAGTCGGAAAGCCCAAGTCATTTCATGGGTCGGTCAAGGGTACCATGTTAGTAACAAGCGACGCACAAGGGACGGGACAAAGCGTCAATATGCTACGCGCTCGGAGTGAGAATGGGTTGTATTGCTTCGAAGCTTCAGTGACAAGTATTCCAATATATTTGATGCTTTGACGGGGCACGTAACAGGTGAGGTTTTAGCTTAATAATGTAAGAAAAACTGCTACAAAGTAAACAATAATCACATCACAAATGTCAAATGTCCTTTTCTGAGAGAATATGTAAAAATAATTTTGGCTGATGCATGATAAATAATGTTGGATTACTATATAGAAATAAATGTAAGGAAAGCAAACAAAGCATTTGATTACTGAATTGGACATTGATTACCATGGCATTGAAGCCTCAGGTCAGCCCTAGCAAGCCACCTTTTAAGCTGTTGCTCTATTTTTATCTTAAAGGCCTGTCTTGAATACTTGAATACGTGACCACACCGGCAGTGAAAGTTGACCGATTATTCAAAATGATGTTGGCAAGAAACCATATTGCAGCGTTTTATTTTAAAAGATGTTTGTGCCTTATCACAGGTTTTGTATTTGTACAATGTTATTTTTATTTGCGTTTGATCTTAAAGGCCTGTCTTAAATACTTGAATACCTGACCACACCGGCAGCGAAAGTTGACATATTCAAAATGATGTTGGTTAGAAACCATATTGCTGCTTTCTCTTTTAAAATATGTCTGTGCCTTATCTCAGGTTTTTCATTGCAAATGTGTAATTTTATTTGTGTTTAACGTTGGAAAAGCAGCGAGGTTTTCAGATTAACCAGCATTTTGTTTCAATGTTATGTCGAGACTGTTCAGACATGTGAAATGCTAAGGTTTTCTTCTGGCGACAGGGCTGGTCTCTTATCTCCCTTCCTATTCTCTATCTCTGTGTTTCTCTCTATCTCTGTGTTTGTGTGTATCTCTCATCTGATCCCTCTCTCTCTCCTCGTCTCTCCCTGTGTCGCTCTTTGTGTTCTAAAGCTGTATTCACACCGAGATATTTATTTTTCTCTCTGTCGCTTGATTCAACCCTTTGCAATCGCTCTGTCGCTCTGTTTAAATCGCTCATCAACAGGCACACAAATTGACGGACATGTGGGGGCTATAACGTTACGCAATGTCATGCTGTTTGTCCACTACGAGCCCCTGTCGTTGCTTACAAGCTAAGCCGATCAGCGTGCTCCCCTTGCGAGCTCCATACCGGTAGTACAGACTTCACTTCATGTCAGCTGTCAGCCTGTCAATCAGCTGTCAATGCGGTTTGTTGCCACACAATAAACCAGTGGTTTGTTGCAAGCCAGTGTGATCCTTGACTCGCTCTCACACGGCAGCGAGCGACTGATGCCAGCGGATTTTCGCTCGAGTTGGGATATTTCATCTCGGGCGACGAGCGGATTTTCTCCCTATCGCTCTGTCTCTGCCGCTCGGACGCCCAGCGATTTTTCTCCTGGGCAAATATACGCTCAATCGCTCGTTTGCATTGACTTTGTATGTAAACTCGATGCCAGCGAAATACTTTAATAGGTCGGTGTGAACGCAGCTTAAGTGGGAATGTTACTGTTACTGCTACTGAAAATGTTAATCTCACTGTTAATTTTAATAAATGTTTGACTTGCAGCTCTGACTTTGATTTTTATTTGTGCAGATCTAATGCAATTCAAAAAGCTTTTTTTGATTTACAGCAGTTTATTGGTAAAGATGGTTTGACTGGCTAATATTGTAATTTATACATTTTTGAAAATGTTCACTGTAAAGCGTTTTACAGCTAAATCTTGGATTTTTTAGTTTTTTTACATGTCTTTATTGGTAAATGTTTTACAGCAACATATTGTATTAATGGAAATTTACAGGTCTTTATTGGCAACTCCAGTTGCCAGCTAATTACTGTAATTAAAGTGGATTACAGGAAATTACTGTAAACTGGTTTTACAGTAACATCTTGTATGCTGGTAAATTTACAGTTATTTATTGGCAACTCGAGTTGCCAGTTAATTACTGTAATTCACGTAGATTACAAGAAATAACTGTAAACAGGTTTACAAGATTAATATAGTTACTGTAGATAAAACAATACAATCCTGTAATTTATTTACAGTAATTTGCTGTCAATCGATATACAATTATTTGTTGTAATCCAGTTTTACAGTAAATAATAGCTATTTTACAGGATATTATTGGCAACTTTTTTGCCAGTTATTTATTGTAAATTTTACAGGAAGTTTGTTACAGTGCGTGTGACAAAGCAACAATATTTGATGCCCTTGGAATGAGAATGTGTTTGCTCACAACCTGCATATTTCAGAACTGCACCTGTCACAAAATGCAAAACTCAACGGAAGTTAAACACCTGGACCATAATTTTGTCCCATTAGATATGTTCATATTACGTTAAGTTTGGCATCGTTATCCATACGGTATGAAATTTGGCTAGGGTGTCTACTTCTTTATTTTATTTTTTATTATAATTATACAGCCAAAAAAATATAAATAAAATCAGCTATATCAGGTATATAGCACTAGTGAAAGAGTAATAATTGTTCAGGCTTTTGGTATGACATGGAGAAGAGAAGTAGGCTAATGTATAATGCAAAAGGTTTTATCTGTCAGAAAACTACTTACCACCTTTCTGAGCACAATAACCATGATGAACTTGTGTAACCAGCAGCAGGAACACAGCCATCACTGGAGAGAGAAAGGAGGAGAGATGCATATTTGTAAAGCTGTGACTTAGGACCCAGGTGCAGAGATGACAGACACAAGGAGCAGTTTTACGTCTTTTACTTAGACTTTCAGGCATTAAAAACAAACAAGGAATATCGTGAAAAAGGATAACAAAGATAGCCTAAACTGTGTCGGGAGCACCGACGGATAAAGTCAATATTTCCCCAAGGAGTCAGGAGCAGGAACAGTCCAAGGAATCTCTCCCATCAGACGAGAGCAAGGAGAGGCACAGCTTCAGGAAGGTTAGGATCAGCAACGGGTTCTGAAAGCAGAAGTGATTATATAGTGTGCCAACCAGGTGCAAGCAATCACAGTGGGATTAGCAGGATTACGTCATTGATCACTCATAGGCTGCCTTCTCCCGCTCCTGTTAGTGGCGCGGGAAGATTGTCTAGTGCCACGGACAGCATCGGCTTGGCCTCTGCGTGCTTTGGCCGGTTCAGCACTCCGGACAGTTCCTTCCCTATAGCTCGTAGCGGAGCCACCAGGCCGGACTCCGATGGGTGTGTCATTACCCCCCTCCCTAGGGACGCCACCTGGCGACCCCACGGCTTGACCACGTTGCTGGAAATCCTGGATCAGGGTGCGGTCCATGATATTTCGAGCCGGCACCCAGCACCTCTCCTCTGGCCCGTATCCCTCCCAATCGACCAAGTACTGCATGCTGCGGCGCACCCGGCGTGAATCCATGATCCTCCGGACCGTGTACACAGGTCCTCCCTCAACCCAGCGAGGAGGAGGGGGAGGTGGGACAGGGGGGGACAAAGGACTGGACACCACAGGTTTTAATAGGGACACATGAAATACAGGATGGATTTTCATGGCAGCAGGCAGTATTAATCGGTACGCTACTGGACCAACCTGTGATGCCACTTCAAACGGGCCCACGAAGCGCGGGGCCAATTTCTTGCTCTCCACCCTTAGTGGAAGGTCTCTGGAGGACAGCCAGACTCTATCCCCTGGCCGAAAAGGGATTGACGGCCGTCGCCGCCGATTCGCCTGCTGGGAATACCTGGTCCTCGCTCGTAATAGAGCTGCTCTGGCTGTTCTCCAGGTCCGCGCACACCGCCTCACAAAGTCTGTTGCCGCCGGTACCCCCACCTCAGGTTCTTGATCTGGAAACAGGGGCGGCTGATAGCCCAGCTGGCACTCAAACGGGGTCATGCCTGTGGAGGAGGACTTCAGAGAGTTATGTGCATATTCTGCCCACATGAGATGCGAACTCCATGATGCGGGGTCGGAAGCGGCCAGGCAGCGTAATGTAGTTTCCAACTCTTGATTTACCCTCTCAGTCTGTCCGTTTGACTGAGGATGGAAGCCTGAGGAGAGACTGGCAGTGGCACCAAGGAGTTTGCAAAAGGCTTTCCAAAACTGCGCAGAGAACTGAGGACCTCGGTCAGACACTACATCACGTGGGATGCCGTGCACACGGAACACGTAATCCATTACTAACACTGCAGTCTCCCTCGCTGAGGGGAGTTTGGCCAGGGCGATGAACCGTGCTGCTTTAGAAAAACGGTCCACCACTACCAAAATAGCCGTTTTTCCCCCCGAGCGAGGGAGACCCGTGACAAAGTCAAGAGAGATGTGAGACCAGGGACGTCGTGGAATAAGCAACGGACATAGCAAACCTGCTGGACGCTGACGAGGACTCTTGTGTTGTGCACAGGTGACACAGGCTGCCACAAATAGAAGTACGTCCCTGCGGACGTTGGGCCACCAGAATCTCTGGGCGATAAAGTCCAGCGTGCGCCTCCCCCCTGGATGTCCCACCAGCCGAGACGAGTGCCCCCACTCCAACACACGGGTCCGCACCCCCGGAGGGACATACAGGCGGTTGCGTGGACAGTCCTCTGGCCCTGGGTCAGCATGCTGCGCCGCCTTCACCTCCGTCTCAATCCCCCACATGACTGGGGCGATGATCCGAGATGGTGCCAGGATGAGCTCCGGCTCAGCACCCTTATCTGCAGAATCATACTGACGGGACAGTGCGTCGGCTTTGGTGTTTTTAGACCCCGGCCGATATGACAGAATAAATTCAAATCGATTAAAGAAGAGAGCCCACCTGGCTTGGCGAGAGTTCAGGCGTCTGGCACTTTGGATATAGGCCAGATTCTTGTGGTCGGTCCACACCACAAACGGATGCTCCGTGCCTTCCAGCCAATGCCTCCATTGCTCCAATGCTTCCTTGACCGCTAGAAGCTCCCGGTTGCCCACGTCATAGTTTCTCTCTGCCGGATCAAGCCTTCTTGAAAAAAAAGCACATGGATGCAACTTGTTATCAGCAGGGGAACGTTGTGACAGAATGGCGCCCACCCCCACCTCTGATGCATCCACCTCTACTACAAAAGGCAGAGCTGGGTTTGGGTGGATGAGGACGGGGCCTGTGGTAAATAGCTGTTTCAGTTTGGCAAATGCTTCAGCTGCTTGGGGAGTCCAGCTAAACCGGACGGGCAGTTTTTTAGTGAGAACATTCATGGGGGCTGCGATGGAACTGAACCCTCGGATAAACCTGCGATAGAAGTTTGCAAACCCCATGAAATGTTGCACTTGTTTAATGGAGGCAGGGTGGGGCCACTCCAATACTGCACGCACCTTTTCAGGATCCATTGATGTTCCGGAGGGGGAGAGGATGTAGCCCAGAAAAGGTACCGTGTTTAGATGGAACTCACATTTCTCTGGCTTGGCGTACAGATGGTGTTGGAGCAGTCTCTTTACGACACGACGCACATGTTGTACATGTTCCTGACGGGTCTGGGAAAAAATAAGTATATCATCGAGATATGCATATACAAATTTATTCAACATGTCCCGTAGCACGTCATTGATGAATGCTTGGAACACCGCAGGGGCATTTGACAGTCCGAAAGGCATTACCCTGTACTCGTAGTGACCAGTGGGCGTGATGAATCCTGTTTTCCATTCATCCCCCTCTTGGATACGTATCAGGTTGTATGCATTCCGTAAGTCAATCTTGGTGAAGATGCAGGCCCCCCGCAAGTGTTCAAATGCCGTTGCTAACAGGGGAAGAGGATACCGATTTTTAACAGTAGTCATTTAACTGCCTATAATCAATGCAAGGGCGGAGTGATCCGTCTTTTTTTCCCACAAAGAAAAACCCGGCTGAGGCAGGGGATGTGGAGGACCGGATGAAACCTAACTCCAGTGCCTCCTTTACATATTTCTCCATGGCTACAGTCTCTGGTGCCGAAAGAGAATATAAGTGTCCCCTGGGTGGACTTGTCCCTTTTAACAGCTTTATTTGGCAGTCATAAGACCGGTGGGGAGGAAGAGTAGTGGCCCGTCTTTTACTGAACACTTCTTTGAGGTCTAAGTATTCAGAGGGAACATTGGTTACATTTATAGACTCACTTTCTTTCACTTCCACGCCCCGAGCTGCTTCTTCTGGGGTTTTTAGACATGAAAACTGACACAATGGACCCCACTCCTCCACCTGGCCTACTGCCCAGTCTAAGTGGGGATTATGCTGCGCCAACCATGGATAGCCTAGGACTAGAGGCAACGCTGGTGAGTCAGTTAAATGGAAAGAAATCTCTTCATGATGTTTTCCCTCTAACACTAATGTGATGGGAACAGTGCAGTGATGTATCTTACCAGACCCCAAGGGACGCCCGTCAAGGGCTGTAATATCCACTGACTCCTCCAGTGGGCGTGTTGGGACACCCCACTGCTTTGCCCAGGTTTTATCCAGGAAATTCCCCGCAGCACCAGAGTCAATGAAACCTTTTAGAGAATGTGTGTTGGAGCCCCAGGATAACGTGGCCGGTATGACCATTCAAGATGGGAAAGAGGGGAGTATAGAGACACGACCCGTCAGTAGCTCCTCTTCTACTGGCGGGCCCCGTCTTTTACTGGCCTCTTCGGACAACGAGTAATGAAGTGACCCGTCACTCCACAATATAGGCAACAGCCCTCCTTCATGCGGCGAGCCCGCTCCTCCGGTGACAGCCTCGCCGCGCCGATCTGCATGGGCTCATCTGTAGGGACGATCGGCGTGGGAGACACAACCCGACCAGTTTGCTGTCCCAGGAAACTTCCTCTCCTCTCGCGCCGCCGCTCCCGAATCCGGTTGTCTACCCGGATGGCCAGTTTGATGAGTTCCTCCATATCGTCCTGCTGCTCCCGGGCGGCAAGTTCATCTTTGATTTCTTCAGAAAGGCCTTGCTGATATGCGGTGAGAAGAGAGGGAACGTTCCAGCCGCTCGCTACTGCCAGTGTGCGGAACTTAATTGTGTACTCTGCCACCGTCTCGCTCCCCTGTCTGAGGGCGTACAGCCGTTTCGCTGCCTCCTGGCCTGTCACGGGATGATCAAACACTCTGCGTATTTCTGCAACAAAGTTGTGAAAGTTCTGGCAAGCCGCCGCCTGCTGCTCCCATAACGCTGTTGCCCAGGCCAGTGGAGGTCCAGACAGGAGCTGTGTGACAAACGAAACTTTAGCCAATTCATTAGAAAATTTCATGGGCTGAGCACTAATGGCAAGTTCACATTGAACCAGAAACTGTCTACATGTTTCCGGGTTGCCTGAATATTTCTCAGGTGGTGGCAGGTTCGGTTCTGGGAGACGAGCGGAGCCGAGTGGCGCACTGGTAGCGGGAGCGGACGGGGTGGAGCTTGGAGCTGCCTGGGTCTGTAGCGCGGCGGTGAGAGTAGCGAGCGTAGTCCTCATCTCCTGCTGGTGAGTGCTGATCTGCTGGATCTGCCGGAGTGAAGGACCTACTCCCGCCATGGACTGGGAGAGGGCTCGCAGATTGGCCTCCAGAGATTGGATCTGGGTCTGTTGTTCGCCCAGCGTTAATGTCTGCATTTGAAATGCGGTGCGCAATTGTTCCATCTCTGCTGGGTCCATTTAATGGCTGATCCTACTGTAAAGCTGTGACTTAGGACCCAGGTGCAGAGATGACAGACACAAGGAGCAGTTTTACGTCTTTTACTTAGACTTTCAGGCATTAAAAACAAACAAGGAATATCGTGAAAAAGGATAACAAAGATAGCCTAAACTGTGTCGGGAGCACCGACGGATAAAGTCAATATTTCCCCAAGGAGTCAGGAGCAGGAACAGTCCAAGGAATCTCTCCCATCAGACGAGAGCAAGGAGAGGCACAGCTTCAGGAAGGTTAGGATCAGCAACGGGTTCTGAAAGCAGAAGTGATTATATAGTGTGCCAACCAGGTGCAAGCAATCACAGTGGGATTAGCAGGATTACGTCATTGATCACTCATAGGCTGCCTTCTCCCGCTCCTGTTAGTGGCGCGGGAAGATTGTCTAGTGCCACGGACAGCATCGGCTTGGCCTCTGCGTGCTTTGGCCGGTTCAGCACTCCGGACAGTTCCTTCCCTATAGCTCGTAGCGGAGCCACCAGGCCGGACTCCGATGGGTGTGTCAATATTGCATAAATATAGGCACTTTTTATGTGTAGATACGTCTGCTATTCATTCACACAATACTCAACTGTTCCAACTCTCATTGTTTTACCCAAGACTTTTCTATCTTAAATTATCATTCTAAGGAGACTAGTTATGACATTCATCATCAAGTTCCTGTTACCTCTGATCTAGAAATTTGAGCAGCAACTAAACATATAAAATGTAAAAGAAAGGAATGGAACAACAAATTCAGTTTCTCTTGGATGGTGGATTTTCTAAAAGCATCTTCATTCGGCCCAGTCGCCAGAATAAAATATCTGTATTGTATATTTTTAGAATCGAAGGAAATGTAAAATAT
>NC_139628.1:25225257-25290257 GCF_964638095.1 Poromitra crassiceps | reverse complement strand
TTCCAACACTGTCACTGACATCAGGTGACCATGATGAAGTTAGACTTTAGCCCTGCTACTTCCTCTATCTCTGTGAGGACAGGGGCATCGATCATCCAGGTATGAATTATATTATCAAATAAAATGCATATTCTTAAATTGCTTATTATAATCATGCTTTTAGAATGAAAGCAGGTGTGACACCAGGTGCAGGTTTCCTTTCAAAAACAAACCATTTTTCATATAGTCTATATGAGTCATTCATTGCACTCAAAATAGTATGAAATGTAGTAATAATAATTGAATCATAGAACAGCAACAGCACTTATTTGACTTTGAAAACAGACTGTTATTTTGAGTGGTTGAGCACAAAGTCCTGTCGGTCATTATGGATTTACATGTCAGTAATTTATTGAAGCAACTGGACTTGCACTGTCTGGTCGTTGCCAAGTCGTTATTGTAAATAAGAATTTGTTCTTAACTAAGTTGCCTGGTGAAATGAAGGTTGATGATGATGATTATGTAAATGATAAAACAATGTGGGTAACGCTTTAGAATACAGCCCGCAAATAAGCATGTAGTTATAGTATAACAACGGGGTTTAGGGCTGTAGTTATAGTCTAACTACGGGGTTTAAGGAGTGAATTAATACTTTAACTAGAGGGTAACAAGATCTGTACTTATAGTCTAACTACAGGGTTTAAGGAGTGTAGTTATAGTATAACAATGGGGTTTAAGGAGTGTAGTTATGGTATAACAACAGGGTTTAAGGAGTGTAGTTATGGTATAACAACAGGGTTTAAGGAGTGTAGTTATAGTCTAACTACGGGGTTTAAGGAGTGTAGTTATAGGGTGAATCCCAATTCCTATCTTAACCCTCAATCTTAACCCTCAGTCTCAAAAATGCGCACTCCCGCGAAGTGCTGTCCCGATTCTCAGTGTGTTAAGTTAAGGGTCGAGTTTGAGGGTGATACGGCCCTCACTTTTAAGATTTTCCAGTACCACCCTTGGCGGTGAGTGCGATCCCAGAATCCCTTGCGTGTCATCAGCTAGATCCATTCAGATGGAAGATGGCGGCGAACGGAGGAAAAAAGTAGCCCGACAAAGTTAAGTATTTCCTTGTTAATAGCGATGTAAAAATTACGATAACCATTGTATTAGCTTAGTTTAATGTCATTTTATGGATTTCGGTTTTGGAATCCTAACAACAATGTTGTTGCTAACGAGTGGGTGCTAGAATGACCGTGCTTTCCGACGTGAGGGCTGGCTTGACTGCAGTTAAACACTGCAGTCAAGGAAAGCACGGTCATTCTAGCCCCACTTGTTTTGTGGTGCGTTGCATTACACGTAGGCTGTATCTTGATAAAAACAACTCAACAACGACATTACCACCGAGAATTATGGCATTTCGTAACAACGTTAACAATGTTATAATATAATAATAATAATATGGCTTGACCAGCACGGCTGACTATCGATAGTTAGCAACAACAATTGTTGTTAGGATTCCAAAACGGAAATCCATAAAATGACATTAAACTAAGCTAATACAATGGTTATCATAATTTCTACATCTATATTATCAAGGAAATGGATGCTTTTTTCCTCTCCTTTTGAATTTACAGACTGGATCCGGAGCTTTGGCATACTGCTGCCCCCACAGTCTGAAGACGTATCTGCCTTTAAGGGCTGTCCCATTTTAAAGTCGCAAGATAGCCCTTAACACTTAGTTTTGAGGGCTACTAAGATTGAGGGTTGAGCTTGAGGGTTAAGATTGAGGGTTAAGAAAAGAATTGGGATTGGGCCATAGTATAACAACGGGTTTTAAGGAGTGTAGTTATAGTCTAACTACGGGGTTTAAGGAGTGAAAAAATACTTTAACTAGAGGGTAACAAGATCTGTACTTATAGTCTAACTATGGGGTCGCGGGCTGTATTATGAAGCAGGGGACAAATGTTTGTACTTATAGGCTAATTACGGGGTACCACACTGTACTTACAGGGTAACTACGGCCTACGGGGTTTAAGGAGTGTAGTTAGAGTATAACAACGGGGTTTAAGGAGTGTAGTTAGAGTATAACAATGGGGTTTAAGGAGTGTAGTTAGAGTATAACAACGGGTTTTAAGGAGTGTAGTTAGAGTATAACAACTGAGTTTAAGGAGTGTAGTTATAGTATAACAACAGGGTTTAAGGAGTGTAGTTAGAGTATAACAACGGGGTTTAAGGAGTGTAGTTAGAGTATAACAACAGGGTTTAAGGAGTGTAGTTAGAGTATAACAACGGGGTTTAAGGAGTGTAGTTAGAGTATAACAACGGGGTTTAAGGAGTGTAGTTAGAGTATAACAACGGGGTTTAAGGAGTGTAGTTATAGTATAACAACGGGGTTTAAGGAGTGTAGTTATAGTATAACAACGGGGTTTAAGGAGTGTAGTTATAGTATAACAACGGGGTTTAAGGAGTGTAGTTAGAGTATAACAACAGGGTTTAAGGAGTGTAGTTAGAGTATAACAACGGGGTTTAAGGAGTGTAGTTAGAGTATAACAACGGGGTTTAAGGAGTGTAGTTATAGTATAACAACGGGGTTTAAGGAGTGTAGTTATAGTATAACAACGGGGTTTAAGTAGTGTAGTTATACTCTAACTACACTCCTTAAACCCCATTGTTATACTCTAACTACACTCCTTAAGCCCCGTTGTTATACTATAACTACACTCCTTAAACCCCGTAGTTACCCTATAAGTACAGTGTGGTACCCCGTAATTAGCCTATAAGTACAAACATTTGTCCCCTGCTTCATAATACAGCCCGCGACCCCGTAGTTAGACTATAAGTACAGATCTTGTTACCCTCTAGTTAAAGTATTTTTTCACTCCTTAAACACCGTAGTTAGACTATAACTACACTCCTTAAACCCCGTTGTTATACCATAACTACACTCCTTAAACTCCGTTGTTATACTATAACTAACACTCCTTAAACCCCGTAGTTAGACTATACTGTAAGTACAGATCTTGTTACCCTCTAGTTAAAGTATTAATTCACTCCTTAAACCCCGTAGTTAGACTATAACTACAGCCCTAAACCCCGTTGTTATACTATAACTACATGCTTATTTGCGGGCTGTATTCTAAAGCGTTACCACAATGTGTTGTATCCAGTGTAATATATTCATCAAACATGGCAGCTTCAATACACAATTTAAAGTTATTCTCTCTTTGCTGTCAGAACTGTTTTACACTTTTTGGCCACAGATGAAAGTTAAACTAAAGTTCTCAACCACACAATGAAGGGCATATTGTAGGCTACTGTAGAGGAAATTACTTTGTTGTTGTTGTTGTTGTTGTTGTTATTATTCAATATTGTAAATGTGTAAGCTTTGAAACTGCTCGTCAGGACACGTTTGTATTCACCCTACAAGCAAAATAAAATGCATTTGTCTATGAACTTTAACATAAAGGAAAGGAACAGCCAGCAGGGGGACCTGTTACATTACATTACATTACGTCATTTGGCAGACGCTTTTATCCAAAGCGACTTACAATAACACACTTTTTGTCAGCAATAGAGCAATCGACTATGGAGCACAGTCTATGACAACTACAAATCCTGAAGGAACAGTGGTACGAGTTTAGTTTAGGATTTTTTTTTTTTTTTATTATTTTTTTTTTACTCATTGAGTGCCAGCCACTTTTGGAGAAGGGACGCTCCCAGTGCCAGAGTTTCAGAGCGTTTTCAGTGATTTCTCGAGGCCCACAGAATATTGTGTGATATTACTATATAAACACCGAACACGGACAAAGAACGATGAGACTCTCTTCTATCATCTGCAAAAAAAGTTTATTGATCCCATTTTCCGTTCTTTAGTTATGAGCCGGAGAAGATAGGCTGTTTTGAGCAAAAAGACACTTTTCAAATTAGAAGCTGAGTTATTCCGCCTTTTGTGAAATGCAGCATTTCAAGCACATTCACTGAGTCTGAAGATAATATTTTCTGATGTAGTGACGTGGTGTAGTTGTGTGGTGCCTGCGTGCCCCACCCCCCTCTCCCCCCCTCAGCTGCAAACTCCTCCCCACACTAACACACAGCCTAACACGCACCCAGTCTATTTTCGGAGCGCTCAGTTTTTTTGCGCCGGCTCCCAGCGCGACACGGAAATGCCAAACCGGACTGCAGGGAAAGGTTTGGCCCTTCGGCGTCGGGTGCTGCCTTTCTGGTGGCTAATCGTGTGAAGAAACTATGCAGACAGACAGACAGAGGCAGAGGGGCTCAGTTGTGTGCGCGGATTGACTGCTGTTCGCAGCCAACATCAGCTGCAGTCAGAGCAATCTATATGGCTCTGGCTGCAGCATGAGCGGTTTCTCTTTGATCACGGGGGTATTTCCTGCTGTTTTCCGGACCTTCCTCTAATCTGGAGAGCACTGTCGCCACCTAATGGGTCGGTAAAATAGGTTATACACATTCAACATGCCCCAAAATTTTACAGGAGATATATTAGGCTTTGATCCACGTCCCACCGTCAAAAAACGCAATTGACGACAATCGTCGTCATTGGCACTCTACGTCACTAAAGCAATTGACGACGATTGTCATCATTGGCACTCAATGAGTTAATAGAAAGAGAGAGAAAGAAGTTAGATCAAGAAGGGCCCAGATGGAGCCTGAAAAGGTGAGTCTTTAGTCTTTTCCGAAAGATCGGCAGTGATTCAGCAGTCCTGACCGAAGGTGGAAGCTCGTTCCACCATTGGGGTGCCAGGGACGAGAAGAGTCGAGATCGGGATGAACGACTTTTGAGCGCCCGTAGCGAAGGAGGGGCGAGGCGCCCTGCACTGGTGGAGGAGCGAAGGGAGCGGTGAGAGGTTTGGAACCTGACCATAGATTGCAGGTACAGGGGAGCTGACTGGTGTACTGCCCTGTAGGCCAGTACCAGTGTCTTGAATTTGATGCGAGCTGAGATGGGAAGCCAGTGGAGGTCCCGGAAGAGGGGAGTGACATGAGAGAATTTGGGTTGGTTAAATACCAGACGGGCTGCAGCGTTCTGAATGAGCTGAAGCGGTCGGATGTCGGTGGCAGGTAGGCCAGCCAGGAGCACGTTGCAGTAGTCCAGGCGAGGGATGATAAGTGACTGGACCAGGAGTTGAGTCGCTTCTCTTGTGAGGAAGGGACGGATTTTGCGGATGTTGTAGAGGGAGAACCTACAGGAGCGTGCTGTCGCAGCTATGTTGGCTGAGCAAGACAGCTGGTTGTCGAGGATCACCCCAAGGTTCTTAGCTGTTTGGGAGGGAAGTACAGTCGTGTTGTCGATGGAGATGGAGAGATCTGCGAGAGGACAGTCTTTCCCTGGGAGGAAGAGTAGCTCTGTCTTACCAAGGTTGAGCTTGAGGTGGTGGGCAGACATCCAGTCGCCAATGTCCTTGAGACATGCAGAGATGCGAGCCTCGATTTGGGTGTCGGAGGGGGGGAAGGAAAGGAAAAGTTGGGTGTCATCAGCATAGCAGTGATAAGAGAAGCCATGAGAAGAGATCACATAGGCAAGAAAACTTTATGTCCTGTTACAATTATTCAACATGGATGTAGTTTTATAGTTCTCCCAAAATTAAAGCGTCATTCTAAAATTATATTGCACAACAAAATAAAAAATAAATAAATTAAAATAATCTACTCGTAGTAGAATGATTGTTGACAGATAATAACAAAGACCCTGAAGCATTTTAAGTAGGGATGTTCGATATTGGCTTTTTTACCGATATCCGATATCCGCTAATGTCCAACTCTTAATTTCCGATACCGATATCAACCGATATCAACCAATACCGATGTAAGCGGGCTTTTTTTCCACCAAAATTTCACGTAACAAGTTACATAAGGTAGCTTAATGTAGCTGAAGAGTTTAATATATAATATGCATGTTGTGTTAAAGTTGTAAGTGTTAGAGAAGCGAGCTTGTGACCAGAAGGTCGTCGGTTCAATCCCCGGGACCGGCACGATAAATCTGGGTGGGGAAAGTGAAAAGGCAGCGCTTGCCCCTCCCTCATTACCACCACTGAGGTGCCCTTGAGCAAGGCCCTTAACCCCAACCGCTCCAGTGGAGCTGCTCAGTGGCCAACAGATCAGACTGTGGTTGTACTGGTCAGCTTCCAGGTATGAATGTGTGTGTGAATGTGAACAGGGCACTCCTGAAAAAGAGAGCATTGTTCTCAGTGAGACTCCCCCTGTATAAATAAAGGTAAAAAAAAAAAAAAAAAGTGGCATCTTTACTCACACAGCAGCACTAGATTACAGCTCATAACAACATGAATTAGGGCTGCAGAATACTAAACTCCGTGTAAAAAACGGCATGAAAACCGATACCGATATTTTCCGATATCGATTTTTTTATGCTAATATTGGCCGATAATATCGGTAGGCCGATAATATCGGACATCCCTAATTTTAAGAGTAACTTTGGAGGAAGGTTTGGTTTTGATTCTTTTGCAAGAACATCACTTTTTTCTTCCATAAATTCTTCCTGGAAATCAACATTTCACATCTGGTTTATGTCAATGTTCAGAACTCCAGGATGCTTCAGCTGCAGGACGGACTGTCTCTTAAATCTCAGCTCAGGGTCTTCAGTGTCTTGATTCTCCATGTTCTCCTTCTGACACACTCTTGTGAAGGTAACTTACACACAAAAACATCATTAAGCTTAATCATTAAGCATCATTTATGCTCGGGTCTGAGAGGGTTTCAGATGTATTCTGAAGGTCAGAGGTGGCTTCTGTTTGGGGGAGGGATGATGTTTGTAAATGTGACTCTTGAGTCCGAACACCCCGCCCGTCTCTGCAGTGATTAGCCAGATGTAACTAAATGTGTTACATCTATTTTCCACACTGCTAGTGAAACAAGCTGGGACACATAGGGCCGGGGTGGTGGAGGCATAAACACTTGCCTTATACTGGAGACTGCAGGGTTGACTCGGCCCGGTCGTTCTGAAGGACGGCCTTTCCAATGCCGGGGTCCACTTGGCAGAGGGAGGCTGGAAGGCCAGTCTTCAGCCTTGCTGCAGGTCATACATCACATCACAGTCTTCCTTCCAGCCGCGTAATTTCTCAGAATTCTCCGCCTCGTTTCCAAGAATTCAAGGTCACATGACTCACGTCACCGTGCACAGGGTGACGCTCAACACGTTAAACATCCGACAGCGTCCCAAAGCGGCAGTACCCTTGCAGTGAGAATGCTGACGCTGCACAAATGGTATTAAATCGTATACAACAATTCCGGTCTCCTAAATAGACGTGGTCACCTCTCCCCCTGAGACCGGTTACCCCCCACCTAGCCACCCCCATGTGGAAGTGTTGTCAACAGCCTAGCAAGCCAACTTGAGCTAGAGATCGTAATTTCCCAAAACTGAATAAATACCCCACATAAGTATGAAGACAATATAGCTCAATCTTGTAACTAAGATATCTGCTCACAAAAAATATGTTTTTTTCCATTGACAGATTTATAGTCTAGCACAGGGGTGCCCAAATTATTTCCCATGAAGGGCCAAAACTCAATCTGGGTGGAGGGCCGAGGGCCAAAAATAAACGTTGTGGAATTACATTAAAATGTATTGTGTTTTATAGAAAATTTACATTCTAAATCTAAAATAACATTTCAATATAATAATCTACTTTTTATCTGTTTGGTAATTGTAATAATTTGCAATTGGTTATGTATATTAAAAAAAACATCTGCATTTGTGGGGAGCTTAAACATTTAATCAGTAAACACCCAGTTAAAAACAGTTGTATTTTCCACCTTTGTAATCAAGAGAGAAATTTGACTTAATTCACAACTTGAAAAATCCTCAAGGTACTTTGAAAATCAGTTTCGTAGTGGCGACGTATATTGTACTCTTTCAAAACAGCCACTCTCTGTCTGCAAATGAGACAAACCGCTGTTGAATACTTGTCTTGCCACTCCGTCCTAAACTTTCTTTTGTCAGTGTGCCACTGCCGTGATGATGATCTGTTCATCTTGCTGAGCTGGTGTAAAGCCAGTGACTGGGGAGGGATCAAATATCAGAGCTCACCCCCCAACCAGGTGATTCAGCCAACCAATCAGGAGCAATCAATCCTCAGATAGCAATGCCTCACACCCGTGTGATAGAGTCGGGGAGAGAGAATACCAGCTGCACAAAATTAACGTTAATCATAGATAGAAGAGTCCCGACATCTCCATTCAGGCGCGGACTGCATAATCGGGCACGTCGGGCAACTGCCCGGTGGCCTGGCCTGAAAAAAAAAAAAAAAAAAAAACGTGGCCTGTGGGCCCCAAATTGGGCACCACTGGTCTAGCAGCAAGTCCTCAAAAAAGGCTTTAGTTTTCGAGATACCCCTACCCGAGGTAGAACAAATTACAACAATGATTTTTCTTATCTTTAGGGTCTCCCATTAACTCATTCATGGCCAAAGACGTCTTTGACGTGTTATCAGGAATTGCCCTCCCAGCCAATGACGTGTTTGACGTGTTTTTGTTTTTATTAGTGCAGCGCGTAGTTCAAAGACTTCCCCAGCCTGTGACATTGTATCAGGTCCCTAGCCTCAAAGAAAAGCCGACAACACGCGATCAAACACATACCGCAGCTGTTGTTTTGAAATGAGCAGGAGGAAAAACAGAGAAACGCGCTTCCTTGTAGAGAGGAGAAACGCCATTGAAACGCCCCTCGGCGCGCTGCACTGCTCGCCTTGCTGCAGGGCGAACCTGGATTGAGTTGTTCGCAGTAGTCAAACCCGTGATGAACATGATCGATCCGGTTCCAGCGCCTGGTCCCAAAGCCAAGCCGGACCCGTTCCTGTGTCGCAGCCATGGATTGTATGTCGCAGCATTCGTCCCAGCCCGAACGAGAGGAGGAAAACGATGCAGCAGAGGCAGAGGAGGCTAGACGCTGATCTCAAACCAGTTTGGTGTTCCCCTCCTATGCTAATTTGTGGGGGAAGGAGGTGCGATCCAGCAGCAGCTGTGGACAGAACTCTCTCTGTGTGTGTGTGTGTGTGTGTGTGTGTGTGTATGTGTGTGTGTGTGTGTGTGTGTGTGTGTGTGTGTGTGTGTCTGTGTCTGTGTGTCTGTCTGTGTGTCTGTCTGTCTGTCTGTGTGTCTGTCTGCACACTCACTCACACTGAGTAAACTGTATTGTTGAATGTAAAAAAAGCACTTCATGTATATATATATATATATATATATATATATATATATATATATATATATATATATATATATATATTTTGTCATTTGTGTCATAATGAATAATATTTACATGTCTGATGTCAATACAGTTCAAAATAAAAGAATTGGGAGCGAGTTCTGCCTGAGATTGTGTCTTTTACAAAAATTGCCTTTTCTGCTGTTTCTCTTCTCCGAGAGACCTTTTTGGTGAAAACAGGGTGTATATAAATGGCTATAAGTAGAGTACAGAACATGCTAAAAGCTCACTTTTTTTTTCCTGGTGAACCCAGAGACGTACATCTTCATTTTGAGGTATTGCAAATCACTTTGGTGCTAATAGATAATTTACTGTGGGTCTTGAAAGATGACCAACAATTATGAAAATCTTTGGCCTGTGCTAAATATTGGCAGTCCTAAACTGGCCATGAATGAGTTAATGAAATTGATTGTTGTCAAAAAAAAAATGGGGGGAAAAATGTTTTTTTGGCTGTTCTTTACAACTACCCCTATCCCTCAAAAAGAGCCAAATTAGGCCAGTCCGAATAGGGGAAAGGTGACAAAAAAGCCAATAACTTGAGAATGCTCACTCTTTTCCTCATCAGATTTGCTGAGGACCAGGTGGCTGCCCTACTTCACCAAATAGTCAGAAAATGATTTACCTAAAAAGATAATTAATTAAAGTCCTGTAAATATAGCTTTAGTTTAGGCGGAAATTGTACTTTGTGGTGATAGGAACATAGGACTCCATCACTTTTCTCTCATTTATCAGAAAAATTGAAATCCCTGAAAAATATACCATTACTGGATTGTCTAGGGTGCTATTGAACACTGACCAGTAGTTGTATGGAGATATCTGGTACAGTTCTATTGCAAATGAGATTTCTTTAGACATAGGCCTACTACCTCTTCACTGAAACAGTCAAATTATTGTATGTTATTCCGAATGGGGAATAAGTGGCATAAAAGCCTATAACTTGGGAATGCTCACTCTTTTCCTCATCAGATTTGCTGAGGTATGAACCAGGTGGCTGCCCTACATCACCAAATAGTCAGAAAATGATTTACCTAAAAAGAGAATGAATTATAGTCCTGTAAATATAGCTTTAGTTTAGGCGGAAATTGTAATTTGTGGTGATAGGAACATAGGACTCCATCACTTTTCTCTCATTTATCATAAAAACTGAAATCCCTGAAAACTATACCATTACTGAGTTCTCTAGGGTGCTATTGAACACTGACCAGTATGGAGATATCTGGTACAGTTGTATTGCAAATGAGATTTCTTTACTACCTCTTCTCTGAAACAGTCAAATTAGGTCATTCCGAATGGGGGATAACTGGCATAATAGCCTATAAGTTAAGAATGCTCACTCTGATGGTCATCATATTTGGAGAGGGAAATACCAGTTGGCTGAACTACATCACCAAATAGTCAGAATGTGGGGAACCCAATAATATAAAGTTGATCTAAATTACAAACCGCCTGGAGCGGCTGTAGCTCAGGAGGTAGAGTGGGTTGTCCACTAATCGCTTTGGATAAAAGAGGTCGGTGGTTCGATTCCCACCTCCTCCAGTCTGCATGTCGAAGTGTCCTTTGTCAAGATACTGAACCCCAAATTGCTCCTGATGGTGTGCCAGCACCCTGCGTGGTAACCTGCCGCCATCGGTGCATGAATAGGTGAATGTACCTACTGATTGTAAAGCGCTTTAAATAAAAGCGCTATATAAATGCAGGCCATTTACCATTTACCATAAAACATAGAAGTAACAAGGTGTAAATATTGGAAGTTTTATTGAAACTGGAACATTAATCCAAGGATAATAGTAATCATAATACATAGTACACAATCACAAAAAGAGACTTGAAAAACAGACTAGAAAAACAGACCAGAAAAGAAAATAACCAAGGCAAAAATAAAACAGAACAGAGAAATAAAAAGTGGCTGCTTATTTGTCCAGGTATATGGACACTTTTTTCACAGCCAAAGTCCAAATATCTAAATATGAAATACAGTATCAGGCCTTTGTTGAACGTATTATGACCCTACCAGATTATTGTGCCAGTGTTTGGGAGTCTGGGGCACATTCACAACCTTATACTCCATGGACTGGAATTGTATTAAGGATTGCAAAAGACTGATGCCAACAAAACTGTCTAAATATTGTTCAGTCTGGAGGCAGCCTGTCTATCTGGAGACGATCATGTTTAATATACTGCATCCTTAGTATCATTGTCCATTTGTCAAATTAAGCTATCACAATGTAACATTCTTCCCTCTTCTGTGTATCATATTGTAAGCTTTTTCCGAAGTATTTGGATCTTTCATTGTTGCTGCGCGTATATAAGATGTTGGAAGGCCAACAGAGAAGCACTGGCACTTTCCACTCTCTCCACAGTTTGGATCTTTGCAGTGAGTAATGTCTCTCACTTCTGTAGGTGCTGGGGGTTTCCTAAATAGGACTGGTCAAATGGCTCCATCTCTGGCAATCCATCCCTTGACGATAGGACTCCATAACAGGGGGTTGGGCATGTGACTGTGAACCAATACCAGTGTCTGATACATTGCTCTTGCTGTCTAGCCTAGGTAAACTCAGCCCCCACGTGACCTGCTCTCTCAGTTCCCAGTCACTAGCGTCTAGAGCTCGAGCCATTCAAATCGATTTCTGGGGTGATTGAAAGACCCACGCAGACCCGCAGCCAATGAGTGATGGCGTGACTGCCAACATCAGTCCTGCCGTGATCGGCCAATCAGAGAGTGCGGTCCCTATCGTTGCATCGGCGCTGTTTCTAGGCCGAACGCCTGGCGCAGCTCAAATCAGTGGGCGTGGACCAGCGCACTTGATATCGTCGTGCTGGCGCTAGACGCAGCCTCAACCATTACAACCACGCCTTTTAAGCGTAAAATTATGCACCGTCATGCTCATTGGATAACTGCAATAAACGAATCGCACGCTTGCCTTTTTAGCTCCAATTCCAGTGATCCCGCAAAACCAGAGGAAAGCCAAACGCTCTGCCCCCCCCCCTCCCTTCATCCAGTCTGTCTGTCTGCATTATAGGCTATTATTCCATATTATTATGCTTCTCAAACCAATCTAACTGCAGTTTCAATACTGCAAGCATGTAAATACGCTACACTATAGCAAGATCAAAGTGAAAATAATGTTCTAAATGCGGATAGAAAATCGGATAGAAAAATATAGCCTATCCCTATATGATGAGATTAATTTTATATTGGTGAAAGTTTGTCCAGAACGATATCGTTTTCTCTCCCCTGCTACAGGTAGAATGATGCACATAAATATACCCTACAATATGTAAAGTCATTGCATAAATGTGTTTTTATTGTAAAACTAAATGTGAAGTAGGGCCAAGTTATTGGAGCGGACATCACAGTATAGCACATGACAGTAGAAGGCGTTCCGCAGCGCGTTCCGCTGTCACTTACCTAAATCACGTTAAATCCACACAGGGTATTATTAGAAATTAGCAAAGTTGACCAATCAATTAGATGGAAAAAGGATTGCAATCAAAGATGACTCAATTTCCCGTGTTCGTTAATTCTGGTGGAGAGTGAAAGTGAAAAGAGAACAAACGACAACAAGTCTTGGACTGAATTCAGGTCTCCTCCGATGAAGAAGCAATCTTTATTTCATCAAGCAGTGGGTTATATACAATCAAATTAGAGGCTGGATCTTAATAGGGGAGTTTCCATGTGTGGGTATGCAGATTGCCAATTTCGCTATTCTCATTGGGTGCTTATCTTCCTGGGGGGTGTGCAAACAGGTGGCTCAAACTGTGTACGTGCACATACATACATATGCACACAGAACGTCCTGCGCACACACATACACGCACACACTCAGAGAACATCCTGCGCACACACCTACACGCACACACTCAGAGAACATCCTGCACACACACATTCAGCATCTCATACGTCACAGGCGTCAGCTCTCAAAATGCATATCATGCGTCACAGGCGTATAACTAAACTAGTGGAAAAACCCTGTGGTTAAACCATACATGCTTCTTGTAAAGGCCCGTCTGCAAAACTCTGTTGTGCAGGTGTGTTTTGGAGAGTGCGAGAGTGCAACCTCGGGTTAACCTCTGTTCTTTATGTCTTCATGGGGACAAAAAGACGGCACCTTAACCACAACGCCTTTACTGAGACGGGAGACGACGCAACACCTCTTAACCACAATAGGCATGGAAATAAACGTCCATCTTACTTTTAGATAACTGAACTGTCGACACTTTTGTGTGTGACCTCAGCAGAAATGTCAAATGGGGACAGGGGACCTGTCTGCAAACCATTTTCCCCTCCTGCTTTTATGAGGAGGATCTTTGACCTTAAGGAAACTTGGATCAATTCCAACAGACCCCCTGTTTACATGATTTACTTATGTAACTAAATAGTTGAATTTATCCAATCTAAATCAATAATCATTTACCTGTATTTTGTCCTAACCCTTAAATTTTATAGCAGCATTTTAAACATATTAAAAAGATATTATAAAAATAAAGATAAAATAAAATCCAATAATCATAGTATAAAAATACACAACTCAAATAAATCTGTTCCAGGATTCATGACCTCTTGTCTTCAAGCTCCATATTTCCAAGGACTATGTAAACACTGCCTCAGTGAATCTATGAGATTTCTTCCACCATCCAGGCCATCGTTATGACCTTTCAGAGATCCTTCTATTCCTACTGCTCTGTAATAGTTGTGTCTTCATTTAAATTCTGAGTGAAACAAATATTTTAATAAAAATATTAAAAATATAAAAACATACACAATGTTAATAACATAAAAGTATAAGAAAATAGAAACATACAACCACATCATACATCTTAGACTGTTCACTTCGCCCAAGAGCACATCAACTCGGTAAAAACTCCCGGAGACCTGTTTTTATTTTCAGGAGAAACCTTGTTGATGTATCCTGTGGGTCTGTGGTACATTCAATGTTCCTAAAAACAACAAAAGTCTATTATAAACTATAAAATTCAATACTGCATAGATTGACTTTTTCAAGAGTCCTACAAGAGTCCCCTTAATTTTGTTTTAGCAAGCTTTTGTTTTAAGAGTATAAAAGTATAAAATGAGAAAGAAACAATATATTTTCCACGCTCTAAGGCCAGTTGGCCTCACTCAACTGCCTATATTATTTTCATAACCTCAGGTCCCAGCCGGTACACCTGTTTTTACATCTTTTGTGAGGAGCACAAATCTAGGAAGCTTGTAACCCCATGTCACAAGGTTACCCCCACTTCCGCCAGATCCACCTTCACGGCGTTTCTGTCCCTCTCTACACTATTCTGTCTTTACCTCACACCGGTTCATCTCCTTCTTCTTCCCATTCCAGTCTGACTCCATTTCTTCCATGATTTACCCTAACCCTTCTGCAACTGCTGAATATAAGCATCTTAACCTGTACCAACTACAACTCTCCGTTCCTTGGCGTATCACGATACGTTACAATATGTTATTTGTTAAATCAATTCACCTATGGAAGAAAAGATTAATACACACATGCTTTCTATTATTTTATCCTAATTTTAACTTAATTAGGTGAGAGTTAATGAACTGTTAAAAGTGATCTTTCGGTGACCCTCTAGACACAAGTAGCTGCAGGTTTTATTGTGGGCAGGATGTGGAAACTCCCCCCCCTCTCTTCTACGGAGTTTTTTAGAGACATCTTCGTTTGCTGGATAATCTACACGATGCGCTCTTTCCATGCGGTCAAAACCACATCAAATACATACAGACGTCTGTTAGTTTCGATAGCGACTGATATACGCCTGAATGAACTTTTGGCCCCGGTGAGCTGCTCCATACGCTTGCAGGAGACCCTGCAAGAGATTTTTGCAGCAAAACTCCGCCCGATGACAGTGGAGCAGAGGTCACATGAAACAATAGAGCATCAAAATGTGTATTTCAAAAATAACATATTTAAAACATAATAAAATATATAATTGAATTAGCATAATGTATTTCAAGATGAAAATACATATTACATGATTAGATATCAGAAAACTGAGGAACATACTATTGCAGCAATTTATATTTATAACCCTAACCCTATTTTTCACATGAGCATAACTAAGCTTAAAAACATTCAAAATAACATTATCTCTGCCTGAGATTGGCATCTGTGTCCCATTCGAAGCCGGATACCTGAATGAGGAAAGGAACGTGAGAAATCCCATCAATCCCTCTTTATACACCTTTAACAAAGATGTATAACTACTTACTCAACTCCGCAGCAAAACTGATCTTTCCTTTCATTCTGTAACATAGCCTGTACTCCATTAGCATTGCAATTTGAATCATTTTTAAACGTACCCTTCACTTATTATCGCAACTGTTATACTGACTATCCTGGCCGGCTCGAGGCACCGCCCTCTTTGTGCATAGATGATTGACATATCTCCAAACTCCTACTCAGGCATCAAAGCCCATGCCACCTTACTAAACGAACCATGTCTACCAAAAACGTCTCTTCCCACTACAGTGAAACCGGCCGTAAACCCTGGCCTGCAACGGGCAGCCACCACATACATCGGAAGCTGCAAACACTTTACCACTCCCCTAGACTTCCAATTACGGAAGATACCGTTTCCTTTTCCCGTTTCCCAAGTCATGTAAACAGTGTAATCTTCCATCGGGGGCTCTAAATTGTACTCTTCCTCCACGTTCCAGCTTACGACGATACCGGGGGGCAATCGGATCAGCGCCACCTCAACAGTAACCCTCGAGGGTCTATTAAAATCGACCGCTTCAACGCTCGAGCCGTCTGAAAGATAGTGGACAGTGCTGTCTGGACCATTGTGAATTGGGAAAGGAGGTAATGACTCCATATTTTCGGCGCGTCTGTGGTCCACCAAACTAACAGTCTTAGGTAATTTTCCAGTCTCCTGGTTCCCCGATGTCTCCACTTCCTGTGTACAAAAACAGACACAGTCAAATCTCAACATCAACACACTTGACCCATCATCAGCTAACCTTTCCTAATTCGTCATATTATTTCTTCCCATACCCCAGTTCCCAAACTCTGCCCTCTTGTCCCAATTTATACAACGAATGCATGAAAATTTACTTAGATCCTCATTATGTAAAAATAAAAAGCCGCACCTTAAAATTGTAGTCAAAAGATCGGAATTTGTGACCTCAAAAAGAATCAACACAAACCTATAACAAATATAATCTCACTCCATGACATGACACTGATTTTTTCTCTCTAGTCATTTACTGAACTAGCTTAAGTGTAGTGCTTTGGTGAAAGTTTCCTGTATGACATCTCCACCCAGCATTATCTCACAGTGTGCCTGTTTTCAGACAAACTATTTTAATTACGACAATAAGTCTCTTCAGCAGATGATGTTTGAAATGTGACCCCCTCCCCAATCCTTTACATTTGGTTTTAATGACTTTCTCCTTAGACTAGATGGCTCCCTGGGGTGCATTTCAAGCTTACAGCGTTTTCAATGTACAGACTTTGTGGTTTTGTGACATGTCTGTGATCAAGACTTCATGGAGGATGGCTAGACCTCCCAGTTCACTAGTGTGTGGAGGCTGGCAAGACCTCTAGATGGAACAGTAACAGTCAACATTGTTTACATACTTCAAATGCACCCAAGGACAGTCTTGTCCTAAAAAGTCATTGTCTTAATTCATAGACAAAATTTTGAACCCTCTTCCCGTCTCCTAGTGTAAATTTCGCTATGTGTAGCTCATCTCAAACGGAAAAATGTTGGTGTATTTTACCTGGGTTTGTGTTAGTTCCTTTATAGAGATAACGGAGGGAATTCTCAAGTTAATCAACAAAGCCTCCATTTATGCAAATTTGTCAACTAAGCAAACTCATCGTATGTCTGTTGTTCTTCTATGAGTTTCTGCAAACTTTCTATTCAGTGAGTATTACTATATAATGTGCAGTATTCAGTGTTCCCCACCGTTGTAATTAATTTCCCGGTTAAATCTATTTTATTTTCCATAACTTATTATATGTGACAATGTGTTTTTGCTGAGATTTAACCGAGCCACACAGGAAACGGACACAGGGGACCCACGAAGCACTGTGTGTTCCTTTTTTTTTTTTTTTTTTTTTTTTTTACCCATGCACTCCACAATTCACCAAATGATACAACACTCAACTCCATTCAGCCAACAAAGTAAACCGTGCCTCCAGTTTTAGCAGCATAGTCCCCAATGAGGACAACAAATGCCGGAGGCACAGGGGCGACCGTGCCTGATCAGTTAGCAGCTGATGCTCTCACATGGGGCGGGAACTTCGATCAATGAAAGCCGCGTTCCCCCTTGTCGATCTAAACTAATCAACCCACTATCAATACTCAACCCCATTCCTCCTCCATTCAACAATGACCGATCAGCCCGCATTAATCAGCACTGATCAACTCCCACTCCATTCACTCCTCAATCAATCAATCATTACAACACAATAACAATCACACATGATTATTCACACGCTGCAACCCCATTCCTTTCGCTCTCTCAAACACTCCGTTTCCTTATTCTCAAACATGCTGCTGCCTCTCTCCTGTGCCTGTACAACCGTGCCTGTTCTCTGCCTCCACCAGCAAAACTACACCACGTCATTCTGTAGGCACTTCCGCCATCAGGAACTCCACACCCGCTACTCTCTAGTTGCCTTCTTTGCTCACATCACAGATACACGCACGCGCATCCTCGTCCATCTTGACCCCGCCTATACAATCAACATCCGGGGTATGTCAGCCGGAGAATCTAACACCGTTTCTCGATTAGCGCTTTTCGCTACTTTACCCGACGGACTTAAAATATAATTTAGTTCGTTATTATTTAACTTGTTGCATAGTCCATGCTAAATGGCTAACTGCTTTAGCATCACACGACCTGTCTGTTTGCATAGTTACTCGCCATCCGCACAGGGCGCATAATCGCGTATATTGACTGTTCGATATGTCTACGCTTAAACCGTCTTTTCAGTATGACCCAGATCGTTACTACTAAGGCAATTAGGATAGGGTTTATCACCCCCATCGCCACCAAAAATCTCCCGGACTGGAGCAGAACATCTGTTGTAAGGACCGGTTCAATAACCACTACCCTCGTTCCGTTGCTAATCGCTTCTTTTAAAAGGGGAATCTCTATTATGACATGGCAAAAATACTGTCCGCTGTGCCCGTATCTAACATTTGATAACGTGTAATTAGAAGTAATTACACCCGCCTCCCCTTGACTCTGCTTCACAGAGTTGTTATACACTTCAGTGGAAAGTCTGTGTTGGCAGTATCCTGGAGTTCCCACTCTGTTAAAACACCAATTTACCCTAACTTTACGCTCGGCTTTAAAACTACATTCCAGAGTCAAGGACGACCCAAGAGGAATCTTCACCTCCCCCGATGGATTATCCAGAATATGCAGATTTGGATCTGACATAGATATCATTGTTACTGTTAGCAACAGCAGAATTGAGCGTTCCTGCCACATTTTCATTTTAGCATATCAGAGGCGATCTCTCATACTCCTATTCCTCCTAATTTTGCTTGAGTTCTAATTTATATGGCTAAACAGGGCATTCAAATTATTTTATTTAAACTCGCTCCGGTCTCTGTCAAAAATCTCAAAGTTCACTGTCAATAGTACAGTCTTTCTCAATGAACCTATTCTCAACTTCCTATAACCATATCAAAGGTCGCCACAAGAGCCACGCTTGCCGCAGCCGCTTCCTTCTGAGAACACTACACCCGCTGTTATATGTCCCTTCAAGAACAACTTACTTTCACTTCTAATGTCTTCCTATAATACAATGAAGCGCCGGGAGAATCAGTAGTTCTATTAATGAAAACTCTATATCCATCCAATTTGAAAGTTCGACTATTTTGCAGTAAAACCTCTCTATTGAATGTGTTTCAAAATAGCCGATTACCGTGGCATTCTCGCAATGAATAATACTCCACACATGCCACCCTGTTATTGTGGTTTCTAAAACTCCCCCTATTTTAATAAAAATTATCAAGGCAGGCATATAAAATCACTTCACCCCCGTCAATTGTCAGTTTTACTCTGACAAGGCGTCCCTTGTCAGAATCGAACTGTCACTTTGAGCCCAACTGCACTCCCTCTCCAAATCCAGGAGTGTGGCTAATTACACAATTTATTTATCCCTCTATGTTATACAGAAAATGTACTTCAATCTCCCTGCGGTTTTGATCCTAAATCTAACAAGTTTTTTCCTCGTTCATCTTGCTTCAGTCCAGATACACAAGCAATAGAATCCTATTGTTAACACCAGGACTATTATCGGACTATCGGACTGTCGGAATTTCGGACTGTCGGACCTTCGGACTGTCGGACCTTCGGACTGTCGGACCTTCGGACCATCGGACTGTCGGACCTTCGGACTGTCGGACCTTCGGACTGTCGGACATTCGGACTGTCGGACTGTCGGACTGTCGGACCTTCGGACTGTCTCAGTTGTTCCACCCTCTCTACAATCCTGTTTTCCCCTAGATCCCGGAACGATATATCTAAATACTATGAGGTATAGGAAATACTTATAAAATTAAACTTAGAAGAATTCTAAAAAAAAATTTATTTTCTGACACTACTGTAACGAACAAATTATTTTGACTCAATCGTTCTACTCTTTGTACTATTCTATTTCCCCCTAGATTTTGGCACAATATATCTTCTGTTATGAGGTATGTAAAATAATTATTAAAAATAAATTTGGATGAATTCTAAATTTTAATAAAATTTTATTTTTATGAGTGTAGACGCCAGCGATCCTTCTACTTCTGCACTATCTCTGCGGATCGACGTCCTATCGGCTTATATACGCCTTAACTCTAGTGTCCGGCAGGGGTTGGTCAGTAGCGGCTTATCTACGCCTTAGCTGTATCGGTCAGTAGTCGGCTTATCTACGCCGTACTCTAAGAGAGGAGTCTTGGGCCTTTTCACAGATGCCAGCTCCCGTCAAGGGATTCCCACCGTAGGGTATAAGCCACCGGTATGCACTGGTCAGAATCTGTTATTTCGGCTAGACTCCTAACTTGAGGTATCCAGGTGTGTGTGTGTGTGCTAAACTACTCATTCTACACACAGCAGTGTGCCAAATTTCACTTTCACATTCAAAAAAACTTATGTCGTCATTTTTAAATGTACTCTCCTATTACCCCACATTCTCGCGCTTTAGGAAAAACAGCTCTAAATATTATCCTCTTTAAGAAATAATTACTAAACCCAGCTATTCATCTCTCCTGACAGAGTTATTGAGTAATAACACATAACGCTTACCACACACCCGTAATGAAAGTGGATTTGGGTCGTAATGCCCAGAACCGAGTGCCCAATGAGCAAGCTTCTAGGGAGTTTACTGTTTCGCACACTGCTTCAGACCAGCTCTCCCCGGCTCATTGCATGGGGTTCACCCAGCACTGTGACCGTGCTCACCGGTAGTCACGTGTTAGCGAGTGCTAACAGGTTCTTTTTTAAATTCCACTTTCAATTACAACACAGTTCCAGAGTCAGTGCTGACTTAGAGCACTATCAACAGACTTCTGAAATTCCTCCACAGTAATTGGTTATACAAATACAGTTTTGCAGATTATCAGAAAAACGTCAGTGCTTGAGTGTCTTCCCTACCCTCAGGTCAACCCCTCACACTTCCTCATGAAACTCTCCAAAACGTTTCTAGTGCTTGATTATTCTTCCAAACCCTCAGTTAGGTCAAACCCCCACACTTTCCCGTGAAACTGTCCCTATGTCCCTAGCGTTTGATTGTCTTTCAAGCCCGTAACTTGGTCAAACCCCCACGCTATCCTGGAACTATTCCTAGTGTTTGATTGTCTTTCAAGCCCGTAGCTTGGTCAAACCCCCGCACTATCCCTGGAATATTACGCTTTTACTCCTACTCAGTTAGGTAAAAATGTCCTATATATAATTTATTCTCCAGATTTAATGTCGGCAATTCACATTCCTACCTTCAATCAACCTTTGAGCATCAGACCGATTTACATATGCCAAAGGTGCAGACTTCAATATAATAGGCTCCGCTTACCTTGGACGAGGCGGCCACCCTTGTCAGAGGTCTGATGCCCAAAGAAAGATCGAAGTCTCTCCTACTCAGAGAACGTCGGCGTCACCAACTATTAGAAATTAGCAAAGTTGACCAATCAATTAGATGGAAAAAGGATTGCAATCAAAGATGACTCAATTTCCCGTGTTCGTTAATTCTGGTGGAGAGTGAAAGTGAAAAGAGAACAAACGACAACAAGTCTTGGACTGAATTCAGGTCTCCTCCGATGAAGAAGCAATCTTTATTTCATCAAGCAGTGGGTTATATACAATCAAATTAGAGGCTGGATCTTAATAGGGGAGTTTCCATGTGTGGGTATGCAGATTGCCAATTTCGCTATTCTCATTGGGTGCTTATCTTCCTGGGGGGTGTGCAAACAGGTGGCTCAAACTGTGTACGTGCACATACATACATATGCACACAGAACGTCCTGCGCACACACATACACGCACACACTCAGAGAACATCCTGCGCACACACCTACACGCACACAGGGGCGTCATGCAAGCCAAAAATCTGAGGGGGCGAACTCTGGCGCCGCCCGGAAAAAATGCAAACCCCCCAAAAAAATGTGGGGGGTTGGAAGCCAGATTTAGAGGAATATCTAATTTTAAATTAACAGACTGAGCAGGTGTAACCATAAGGCTATTTTCCAAACTGCTCAGCCTCCTGGAAAGATCCATAATCACCAGACTAAGTACATTGCCACTGCCCAGGCTCAATGGACTTGACAAAAAAGGGAGACCACATGTTTCAAAGCAATGTAACACAATGTTTATTTTGGCTGGTATTGCCTTTTCAGAAGGTAGAAATCTTTCCTCTAGAGCAGGGGTTCCCAACCTTTTTTGTGCCAAGGACTGGTAGATACATGGGAAAAAAAAGTTGCGGACCGGTTGTCAATTCTAATGGTTTTAGTTATATATATTTACTCACCAGGTGGCGACAAAGGGTAAATAACAGCCTTTTGTGTTGTACTGTATGTAGCCTATACAGTATTTATGTTTTTGTTTTAACTACAAACATACATAAACGTAAACTTGAAACTATGTTTCAACTACCATACACAGCCTATAATAATATAGCCTATGTTTATAAAAAAAAAAAAAAAAAAAAAAAAAAATCTTTTTTTTTTTTTTTTTTACCTCTCAAAAATCTGAGGGGGCAATTGCCCCCTCAGTTACAATGGGCATGACGCTTCTGCACGCACACACTCAGAGAACATCCTGCACACACACATTCAGCATCTCATACGTCACAGGCGTCAGCTCTCAAAATGCATATCATGCGTCACAGGCGTATAACTAAACTAGTGGAAAAACCCTGTGGTTAAACCATACATGCTTCTTGTAAAGGCCCGTCTGCAAAACTCTGTTGTGCAGGTGTGTTTTGGAGAGTGCGAGAGTGCAACCTCGGGTTAACCTCTGTTCTTTATGTCTTCATGGGGACAAAAAGACGGCACCTTAACCACAACGCCTTTACTGAGACGGGAGACGACGCAACACCTCTTAACCACAATAGGCATGGAAATAAACGTCCATCTTACTTTTAGATAACTGAACTGTCGACACTTTTGTGTGTGACCTCAGCAGAAATGTCAAATGGGGACAGGGGACCTGTCTGCAAACCATTTTCCCCTCCTGCTTTTATGAGGAGGATCTTTGACCTTAAGGAAACTTGGATCAATTCCAACAGTATATATAGGCTCAAGAGGACATATATGTTTCACATAGGGTGGTGTTTCATTTCGATGTTTTATTTGGTCCAATATTGAAATGTTCTACAATTGCAGGTTGTCTTACCATTACACATTATTTTAGATCTACCTTTTATCTCTATTTCGGCTCATTTGGTTGCTATTTAGTAGCGAAATGGAGGACCCAATTGCATGCTGGGACAGGGACATTCACAGGCAGTAAACTTACAACTGCTATTTCCTATGGGAAGCTGGGTGCTGCTATGTGTTGTGTCTGTCTGAGCGAGGGAGAGAGAAGGGTGACAGAGAAGAGGCAGAAGAGCACTGGCGCACTGAATAGGCCTGGTTTCAGAGAGAGACAGAGAAGGGTGACAGGGGAGAGGCAGAAGAGCACTCCTTGACTGAATAGGCCTGCTTTTCAAAGGCGCAAAGCGCTAAATGTAGGCCAGGTGCGAAGATAGCAGTACGCCGGTAGTTAGCGCCGACACGCCCACTTTGGCCCATTCTGGGACTGCGCCACGCCCATTCGGCCTAAAGCGCATTTGGCAGCCTAAAGCCATATTGATATCGTCCCAAAACAGGCGCAAGGCACGTTTTTTTGCGTTTAAGGCCCGTTTTAGCGCCGAAGGCTTGTGGGAGAATAGGGCCCAGTGCGTCTTTGTCAATGACGTGTAACAGCTGCAGCGGCTTAGCACTACCTAGCCGTTAGCATTTGGCCTCTCTAAAGCATAGCTCCCGAGCTAGCTACTAGCTATATGGCTAGCTATATGGCTATGCAACTACGTTGAGGAAATTCAAGTGAAAACAGCTGTTAATGTTAATGTGGGAATCATGGTGGAACCGAATAAAAATGTTTTGTTTGATACTCTATTCTGTTGTATTGTCATGTGAGAATGAAAACAGCTATAGTAATAGTACTTCAAAACAGTGGTTCTCAAAATGTTTCCACATAAGGATCCTTAAACTGAATAATGTGATGCTAGGTCTGTTGATCAAAATAACACCTATATCGAAATCGGATTTTAGCGGACCATACAAGCCGGGGCTTCAGAGCTGATCACCTGGACACATTTTACGGCGAAATTATCTGATAAACTTGTCTGTGCAGCTCTGTGGTGATCAGCTAATGTCTTCATAGCATTGCGATTATGATTTAATGCATTATGGAAGATAAACGCTGGTTTAACATAATTAAAATAATTCACTACCAAACATGTAAAGTGACGCTTCTGGGCAGTAGACCATTTGGGCATAACATTATGTGATGTGACATGAGATCACCACATTTCAATAAACGTTTTTGCACATTTGAATGCTGCTGGTTGTTTGTTTAATGCTGTATATATTGGATATTTAAAGCTGATACACAACACAATTGTGTTGAGGTAATTCTGCAAAGCTCAGTTAAAAATATAACATGTAACACTTGACACAATCAAATGTAACTTTTTCACAGCAATACTGCACAGTCCAGTGGTACGGTGGGCTAATTGTTTGAATTATATCGAAATATATTTGCATGGTGTAGCATGTAATGCAGTCTGTTAAGATAGTCAAGTCAAGTCAAGTCAAGTTTATTTATATAGCCCTAATTCACAAGCATGTCTCAGAGGGCTTCACAGAAAGTATGTCTAGCTAATTCTAGCTAACACACAGTAACAAGAATATACAGAATAAAGATAACATTTGCACAGTTGATAATATAGAAAATATAGGAATGAGGGGAGAGCAGAGGAGAGCGCAGGAGAAGGGAGAATAGCAGGGGGAATGTGAGAGAGTGATGGGGTGGGGAGGGTATAGGAGGTGGGGAGGAGCAAGAGGAGAGAGCAGGAGAGGGGAAGGGAGGGGAGGTGTGGGGGAGAAGAGAGCAGGGGGAGGGAGGAGGTGGGGAGAGAATGAGCAATATAGATGGAGGAGAGGGGGGAGGTGGGGAGAAGATAGGAATGTGGAGGAGGAGAGAAGGAGAGATGGGGGTACAGGGGAGGGAGAGCCAGGGTAGAGAAGCAGGGGGAGCGTCCCACATCCCCCCCCCCCCCAGAGAGGACAGAGAGGAGGAGAGAACAGAGAAGGAAAGGTGGGAGGGTGCAGGGGAAGGAGTGCAGGGGGAGAGGGGGAGAGAACAGAGAAGGAGAGGTGGGAGGGTGCAGGGGGAACGCGGGAGGAGGAGGCGGGGGAGGGAACAGACCTCTCCACCCCCTCCTCCCCCCCCCCCCCCCCCCCCCCCGAGAGGACAGAGGGGAGGAGAGAGCAGAGAAGGAGAGGTGGGGGGGTGCAGGGGAAGGAGTGCAGGGGGAATGTGAGAGAGGGGAGAGGACAGGGAGGAGGAGAGAACAGAGAAGGAGAGGTGGGAGGGTGCAGATACTGTAGCTAGATACTCTGACACAGAAAGGCAGACAAGCTAGCAGCAGGGATCTTGTCACACTGATTCCAGATCAACTTGTCTGTCTAGCCAGCTATACAATATTACTGTAGCCTACATAATACCACAAGCTAAATGCAGCATATGCCAATGTAAGGCTGGGTAGCATTAGCTAACGTCATCCAGGCTATACAGTAATAGGCTATTATAAAGTTATGAAACGCTGATTCAAACCTTACAATAATAAGACACAATAGGAGCCAGTTACCCTACTGTAGCTAGAGAGAGTAATTTCAGACCACCAGATAGACCAGGAGATGACAGTAGAAGCTCGTTACGCTGTCACTTACCTAGATCACGTTAAATCGACGAGGGATATATAGACCCAGGATTACATATATGTTTCACATAGGGTGGTGTTTTCATTTCGATGTTTTATTTGGTCCAATATTGAAATGTTCTACAATTGCAGGTTGTGTTGCCATTACACAAAATTGAGATCTACCTTCATATCTATTTCGGCTCATTTGGTTGCTATTTAGTAGCGAAATGGAGTAGCACAATGCATGCTGGGAGGAAATGAACAACAACAAACCATAACTGAAACACTAACATTTTAAAAAGTCTATTATGTCTTTTTGACTCTGAAGAAGACAGATTATCTGTCGAAACCTCACTCAGCCCCTATTAATAAACGTGCAGACAGAAAAGAGTGCTTCATGTGTCTTTACTCCAGGTAGTCTGTGTGAAGTGCCCAGGTCAAACTTTTTTCTATGTAGGTTACACTATAACAGTTCATTGATTGTTCTTTAAGAGTGTCCCACATCTGTTTTGTTATTTTGGAATAAAAAAAGATTCTATACCACATGTCCTGAAATGTAATATGTCATGCATAATTACTTAGATTTTCTGACATCACATTAGGAGGGGTTATGCATTGTTCATTTATGCTGTGATGGTAAATAAAAGCCACAGATATAAATGTCCCCATTTATTACAGGTAAAACCAAACATGAAACTATACTAACAAGTACTGTACATAAAATGTAATTGTTGCACAATTGCAGTTTTATAAAATTTAATGATATGTCCAGGTGATCCATAGTCAGGGTCCCTACACATCTCCAATTGAAAAAATTCCAGAGCTTGATTTGTTTTGAAGGTTTTGTCTGGTACTATTCAATATGATTTATGCAGATAAGACAGCGTGTCCCTGATAACTAGATCATATCACTGTATAGATGATGACTGTTCTTCACAGCCACAAATATCTCTCCAGATCTGCGGCCATCTGCAGCAGGGATCGAGGTTTGGGTCCGTGTAGACAGTTGTCCTGTTCCTCGATCATTCCCTGACCACCGTCACAGGAGTCATTGGCAGAGGCGATGTTCTCTCTTCTTGGAAGCTCTAATAATATAAAACGTAGTAGTTACTGTATGTTACACGTGGCTAACGTTAGCTAGCTTCTGACATGTTTTTCTAGAATTCATTAGATCGTTAAATGCTCCCGTAATCGTTACCTCGCTAACCCACTACAGCCGATGAGGAAAAGTCAGTCATTTATCGAATGTCTTTCTTACCAAACACAATTACGCTAGTTTCTGAGATAATATATAGTGTGGCATATACCTGTGAATAACATATTCTTACCTGGAAATCACACATCGATCCTGAGTCTGTTTACATTTCGGGCGGAGGGGCTGCATGGGCACATTGGTTGTAGCCATTTGCGTGCTAGCAGTACTGAAATGAAAAGTGTTAGCTCAAAGATCTGGCCCATTTTGGACTCTGCCAGCTTGGAAGAGCCTTTGCCAGTCGCAAGATAATTTGCACTTCTGCATTACGGAAAAAAGAAAAAGGAAAATGGACTGATGTGCACAAACTTGTATGAACTGAGGTTCATAATTGCATCAACAACATATGCAGCCTCTGCAAATCTGCCACCAACAGAGGATGCATTTGCACAACATGTGCAAAGAGCAATGTATCAGACAGCGATATGGTGTCACAGTCACATGCCCAAACCAATGTTATGGAGTCCTATCGGCAAGGGATGGATTGTCAGAGATGGAGCCATTAAACCAGTCCTATTTAGTCTAGTAGGAACGGGGGGTCCCAGCGCACCCGAAAGATATATTTTTCTAACATAGATTTTTGGACTCCTCAAGGTGTCTAATAAACAAATTTTGTTGTTACCCCGTTGAAATAGTGTCCCATAGGTCCGTTTGGCGGCCATCTTTGCGGGCATATTGCGATGTCTGATGAAAATGGATAAGGGTCATAACTTTTGAACTAGACGTCATACAGAGACAAATGACACCACTTTTCTGTATGATTTCTGCATGAGTAATTGATTGAGAGGGTTGTTTTAATGATTTTAACAGGTTTGGTATAGTAAAACTCAAAAACATTTGAAAAAAGTGTCTAATTTACTCTCAAAATCTTGCAAAATAAATCTATCTACATATTAGTCCATGGGCCAGAAGGGTTGGGAATAATGCTCATATTGATTTTTGCAAGGTATACATCTCTAGAGTTAGAAAATATGTGAGAGCATTGCACCAATGGTAGCTAAATGTGTGTTATCACTCGATTTATAACACCATGCAAAACATAATAGTTGCGGGATTTAGGGACATTTGAGGCTAAGTTCATGCAAATCAAGTCTAAAAGCACCAGAATTTGCCCAGAATTAGCCCAGGGCATGCTCTAACAATTGAGCCAGAGTGCCCAAGCCGGTGACCCCCGGGGTCACCATGGCGGCCGGATCCAATATGACCACTGTCCGAAAAAGATTTTGGCTATAACTTTTGAAAGAGATGAGCTAGAAATACAGACTTGGTGTCTATCTTATATTTTTTTGACCATTAGAAAGGTGTTGGAATGCTTATCTTTACTAATGAAGATGTGTGTGGACCCCTAATCTGCATATTTCCAAGATGGCGGCTACCTGAATATGAGTTTTACCATAACTGTTGATGCTTTTAGTAAACTCGGTGTCCATTTTATGGTTTTTGAGTTTTAGAAACACATTGTAATACTCAGATTCATGATTGAATCTATCTATAGCACTCTACTTTGCATAGTAAATAGGCTACCAATATGGCCGCTAACCCATTTCTTTTTTACATACACTTTTGTAGTTGTAACAATGAGTTACCATCAAACTGGTGGAAACAAACAATCTACAGTATTTATCTTACATATTTTATTCAAACAATTAGTGAGTAACACGTAGGTATGTCCATGGGTTTGGGGGGTTAAGTTAGATTGAGTGTAAAGTGTTTTTTGTTTATATCCTTATATCCACAGCCAGATTAATCAAATATTGTTGTCTTGACCGCATTGTTGGTACAGGCACTCTTGCATCCACATTGAGGTGCCACAGGCTCCAGCTTTACAGCATTCACAGCACCCACTACATTACTTTTTGCAGCTGCAGCAGAGAATGATGACTCAGGCTTTACTGGCATCTGAAAGATGGGTCCAGTAAGGTTCCCAAGTCTTGGTCATGGGAGTCCCAGTACCAGCCCTACATACTGAACTCTGGATATTTTGCTGGACAGAGGTTGCCTGATTCCAGTAGAAGCTGGTCTGCAGCAGTCCCCATTTGACATGCTGAATCAGTGCATCTTGGGTGGGAGGCAAGTTCTCAAGGGACTTGGTACCATTTGAGAAAAGCTGATGTCTGGCTTCATCTACTTGGCTGGAGACACAGCTCTTGCTGGACATGACAACAACCATAATGCTTCCAGTCTTTGGACATGGACATCTGAGTTGATCGGTTCAGGCTCCAAGGTGAAGGTGTCCACAGTCTCAGTGAGATCCGATGTTGCTTCCCAAGCTGCCCATGCACTCCTTTTCCCATAGCCCTGAAAGGCTGATGTAGTATCACATCCTTTTAGCACATGGAAGAGATGTAATGCCAGTGATCTCTGGGGACCAAGAACATTGCAGATTTTGTGAACATAAATGTACTTTCCACATGTGAAGCCGATCCAGTGCTCTGTGAGGCCTAATGTGTAGAAGAAGCGTATTGCAAGTATTACAACATCACTGTCGGACGTATGGATCCTGAGTTTCTATGGCTACTGGCCGCAGCATGTGCCAGGTGCTATAAATCATTCTACTGTAGTGTTTGCTTCAGGATGGTTACAAGGCTGAAGTGCAGATATGTCATATTCAGATCTGTTGGAAAGTATAACATCCTTCTTGGTAGAAAGGAGGAGTTCATCCCAAAACCCTGGTCGCCCTCACCTTGGGGTTGTCATGTACAGCAAAAGCTGTGGCTCCAGCCAAGTAGATGATGCTAGACATTGGCTTTTTTCAAATGCATCAAGAGAACCTGCCTCCCACCCAAGATGCACTGATTCAGCATGTCAAATGGGGACTGCTGCAGGCCAGCTTCTACTGGAATCAGGCAACCTCTGTCCAGCAAAATATCCAGAGTTCAGTACGTGGGGCTGGTACTGGGACTCCATGACCAAGACTTTGGAACCTTACTGGACCCATCTTCCAGATGCCAGTAAAGCCTGAGCAATCATTCTCTGCTGCGTCTGCAAAAAGCCATGTAGTGGGTGCTGCGAATGTTGTAAAGCTGGAGCCTGTGGCACCTCAATGTGGATGCAAGAGTGCCTGTACCAACAATGAGGGTCGAGACAACAATATTTTAGTAATCTGGCTGTGGATATAAGGATATAAACAAAAACCACTTGTCATCTGAAGTCTGTTATGCAAAATCAGTCACCCTGGTAAATCAAAAGGACTGAGCACTTCTAACTCAATTCAACCTATGGACATAAGTAGGCTACTACTCACTTGTACATATAGGCAGCAATATATGTTTTGTTCTGTTGTTTTTGTTTCTGATATTGTAATATTTTGTTCAAATTCTAAACACCTTTGATCAGTATTGATAGCATTTCACATTTATGGAGAGCATTGATGCACAGACTGGCTATTACCTGTATCAATGGGAATGGGTTATACTCTATTTGTCTAATTGTTTCAAAAAAATCTGTAACATACATACTGTAGATTGTTTGTTTCCACCAGTTTGATGGTAACTTATTCTTACAACTCTACACTCAATCTGGGTGAAATGTAAAAAAAAAATCGGTTAGCGGCCATATTTGTAGCCTACTTACTATGCAAAGTAGAGTGCTATAGATAGATTCAATCATACATCTGAGTATTACAATGTGTTTCTAAAACTCAAAAACCATAAAATGGACACCGAGTTTACTAAAAGTATCAACAGTTATGGTAAAACTCATATTCAGGTAGCTGCCATCTTGGAAATATGCAGATTAGGGGTCCACACACATCTTCATTAGTAAAGATAAGCATTCCAACACCTTTCTAATGGTCAAAAAAAAGATAGAAACCAAGTCTGTATTTCTAGCTCATCTCTTTCAAAAGTTATAGCCAAAATCTTTTTTGGACAGTGGTCATATTGGATCTGGCCACCATGGTGACCCCGGGGGTCACCGGCTCGGGCACTCTGGCTCAATTGTTAGAGCATGCCCTGGGCTAATTCTGGGCAAAATCTGGTGGTTTTAGACTTGATTTGCATGAACTAGCCTCAAATGTCCCTAAATCCCGCAACTATTATGTTTTGCATGGTGTTATAAATCGAGTGATAACACACATTTAGCTACCATTGGTGCAATGCTCTCACATATTTTCTAACTCTAGAGATGTATACCTTGCCAAAAATCAATATGAGCATTATTCCCAACCCTTCTGGCCCATGGACTAATATGTAGATAGATTTTCTTTGCAAGATTTTGAGAGTAAATTAGACACTTTTTTCAAATGTTTTTGAGTTTTACTATACCAAACCTGTTAAAATCATTAAAACAACCCTCTCAATCAATTCCTCATGCAGAAATCATACAGAAAAGTGGTGTCATTTGTCTCTGTATGACGTCTAGTTCAAAAGTTATGACCCTTATCCATTTTCATCAGACATCGCAATATGCCCGCAAAGATGGCCGCCAAACGGACCCATGGGACACTATTTCAACGGGGTAACAACAAAATTTGTTTATTAGACACCTTGAGGAGTACAAAAATCTATGTTAGAAAAATATATCTTTCGGGTGCGCGGGGACCCCCCATTCCTACTAGACTAATTTAGGAAACCCCCAGCACCTACAGAAGTGAGAGACATTACTTACTTGTATTGCAAAGATCTAAACTGTTGAGAGAGTGGAAAGTGCCAGTGCCTCTCTGTTGGCCTCCCCTGTTGGTACCGTACTGTAGCTGCTACCATTATGTATGTCTAATGTTTAATTGTACGTTTAATTAGGTATATGCTATTTGCACCTGTATGTCAAATACGTCGAATTTAAAGCAGCTACGAGCAACTTTTTCGATTGTTATTAAACAGTATAATTACAATATCGATGCATCACATCTTACCTATAATAGTAGCTGAGACCAAAGCCGTGTGAATCGGAGATTGCTCCCTTAGATGATTATTAAGTCTGTGTCTGTCTAAACTCGCGTCAACAGGGGGCTCTCTCTCTCTCTCTCCTTACCGCCGGACCGGATAAACGCGGAAGTGAAACCCGGAAGTGAAACGCAGCTGCCTGCCTTCACCCGTTTGCGCTGCCTAGCAACATAGCATAAACAATGTGAACGCCACGCATAGGCTACTCTCGCGAACATCTCTCGTTATATTCTAACAGGTTTTTGGAAGTTATTTTGTGGTTATGGCTGCTGTGGTTATGGCTGCAAACCGTTTCATTTCACTTCCTGATCTGCCCTGGCCACAGACAGACTAACACTGGCCGATTCACTCGGGCTTCAAGCGAGACTACTCTGCGTTAGTCTCGTCTACTATTAGAGGTAAGATGTGATGCATTGATATTAAATTTATACTGTTTAATAACAATCGAAAAAGTTGCTCGTAGCTGCTTTAAAATGTTTAAGCACGTCTAAAGTATGCACATGACATGTGCACCTATGTGCAGTGAATATGCCACTGTCTCTGACTTGTCTTATCACTCTACTGCCTTATTGCTTGTTGTGTCTCTTGTTGTTTTTGCACTCATATGCCCTGTTATATTTGTACTATGTTGTAAACGGAGTGCACAGCACAAGAATTTCACACGTGATACTTGTACCACGGAGTGACAATAAAAATCTTGAATCTTGAATCTTGAATATTGAATCTGTACGGAGTTCTGCACCTGCTGTGCAGAATGTCAAAATGTGTCCCCAAACATCTGAGGAACCTGACATTTGACATTCTAGTATCTATATACTTCACCTCTCACTGAAACACATCTTATACGTGCAGCAACAATGAAAGATCGAAATACTTCAGAAAAAGGTTACAATATGATACACAGAAGAGGATTTTTTTTTTTACATTGTGATAGCTTAATCTGACAAATGGACAATGATACTAAGGATATATTAAACATGATTGTCTCCAGAGAGATAGGCTGCCTACAGACTGAGCAATATTTAGACAGTTTGTTTGCATCAGTCTTTTGCAAGCCTTACAATTGCAGCCCATGGAGTGTATAAGCTTGTGAATGTGCCCCAGACTCCCAAACACTGGCACAATAATCTGGTAGGGTCATAATACGTTCAACAAAGGGCTGATACTGTATTTCATATTTGGATATTTGGACTTTGGCTGTGAAACAAGTGTCCATATGCCAGGTCAAATGAGCAGTCACTTTTTATTCCTCTGTTCTGTTTTATTTTTGCCTTTGTTATTTTGTTTTCTAGTCTGTTCTCCTGTTTTTGTTCATGAAATGAAATGAGGCACTGATATTTGGGACTACCATAAAACAAATGTATTATGATTACTATTATACTTATACTTATATTATTCCATCATGTCAAGACAGGAGATACTACTGATTTATAGTTTGGATTAATGTTCCAGTTTCAATAAAACTTCCAATATTTACACATTGTATTTCTATGTTTTAGAGGCTTGTAATTTAGATCAACTTTATTTTATTGGGTTCCCCACATTCTGACTATTTGGTGATGTAGTTCAGCCACCTGGTATTTCCCTCTCCAAATATGATGATCATCAGAGTGAGCATTCTTAACTTATAGGCCACAGTACCCATCTGACCTCAAACACTATACCGTCCCAACTCCAACATCCCCTTCATCTCCAAAACTCTTGAGAGGGTGGTTGCCGCCCAACTCCAGTCCCACCTCGACTCAAACAACCTCCACGAACCATTTCAATATGGTTTCCGCCCTAATCACAGCACTGAAACAGCCCTGGTAAAAATAACTAACGACTTCCTCCGTGCAGCTGACTCTGGACTCTGGACTCCTCACCATCCTCATCCTCCTTGACCTCTCCACTGCTTGCAATACCATCTCCCACCCACTACTTGTGGAGCACCTGGCGAACATTGGAATCACTGGTGTTGCACTTTCCTGGTTGGCATCCTACCTCCCGACAGACAACAGTTTGTCCAACTAGGGAACCACTCATCCGGGTGTTCTGCAATTTGACCCAGGGGTCAGTATTGGGTCCACTCCTATTCATCACCTACCTCCTCCCCCTGGGTAAAATCCTCCGACACCATGGTGTCCAGTTTCACTGCTACGCCGATGATACCCAGGTCTATATCTCCACCAAACCCACCACCGCTCTTCCTCCCACCTCCCTCACTGCCTGCCTCCAGGACATCAGGAGCTGGATGAGCAGTAACTTCCTGAAGTTAAATGCCAGTAAAACCGAGGCCTTGCCCATCGGCTCCAAAAACATCCTGTCCAATGCTCAAAACACCACTGCCCCAAACATCATCATTGACAGCTTCCCTGTTCCTTCTCCACCCAAGTCAAGAGCCTCAGCGTCATTCTGGACAGCACCCTTTCCTTTGCACCCCACATAAAAAACATCACCCGGTCTGCTTTCTTCCACATCCGCAACATCTCCAGACTCCGCCCATCCCTGTCCCAACACAGCACCGAAGTCCTCATCCACACATGTGTTACATCCCAGATTGATTACTGCAGCTCTCTTAAGTAAGTAAGTAAGTAAACCTTTATTTATATAGCGCTCTTCGTAGCACGAGTCCACAGAGTGCTTCACAGAGGACCACATACAGTTTAAAACAAGTAATACAATTAAAATATCTCATATAATTAAAACATGTCTAAGAAAATGCAAAATTAGGCTAGCAGGAAAATAGCTAAAATAAAGACAGACATTGCAAGCAGAAGAATGAAATAAATCAAAACAGTCAGTAAAATCTATGTATGGCCGAAAGCTTTTCTGAACAGGAACGTTTTTAATTGCTTTTTGAACATGAGTTCAGAGGAAGAGACTCTCAGGTCCAGAGGGAGATTATTCCAGAGCCTTGGGGCCACCACCGCAAAGGCTCTATCACCCTTAGTTTTTAATCTGGTCCAGGGCACCGCAAGTAACTCCTGGTCGGACGACCTCAGAGACCGACTGGCCGAGTATGAATGGAGAAGCTCGGAGATGTAAACCGGGGTTTGTCCATGGAGGGCTCTATAAGTTAAGACCAGGACTTTAAACTGAATTCTGAAATTCTGAAATTCACTATTCACCAACCTCTTCTCTCTGGCCTACCCACCAAATTGCTCAACAGACTCCAAATGCCTGGATCATCACCCGCACTAAATCATCTGACCACCTCACCCCTGTCCTTATTCAACTCCACTGGCTTCCCAATCACTACCGGATTGACTTCAAAAACCTTCTGCTCACTTACAAAGCCCTACACAACCTAGCACCCACCCATCTCTCTGACCTCCTCCAGGAATACACCCCTTCCCGCTCCCTACGCTCTTCCTCAGCTGGCCTCCTGACCACCCCCCCCCCTCGCCTCAGTACCATGGGTGCTAGGGCCTTCAGCTGCTCTGCACCCAGACTCTGCAACTCCTTGCCATCACACATCCAAAAGTCTGACTCCATCACCACATTCAAATCCCACCTCAAAACCAACCTGTTCAAATTGGCCTACTACCTTTAATCATATACAGCACTCAATCTGTTATTCGCCTGCCGTGTGTATCTCCTGTCTTTTCTTATATCTACGCTCGTCTTATTTTTTTTCTTATTTTAATGATGCTGGTGTGTGCAATGCTTGTTTTTATGTATGATCTTTTAGAATGTCATGTCTCTTTTATGCACTGTACAATGACCTTGGGTGTTTTGAAAGGTGTCACCAAATAAAATGTATTATTATTAGTATTATGCCACTTATCCCCCCATTTGGAATTTCTGTTTCAGAGAAAAGGTAGGCCTATGTCTAAAGAAATCTCATTTGCAATAGAACAGTACCAGATATCTCCATACAACTACTGGTCAGTAGTAATAGACAATTCAGTAATGGTATATTTTTCAGGGATTTCAGTTTTTCTGATAAATGAGAGAAAAGTGATGGAGTCCTATGTTCCTATCACCACAAAGTACAATTTCCGCCTAAACTAAAGCTATCTTTACAGGACTATAATTCATTATCTTTTTAGGTAAATCATTTGCTGACTATTTGGTGATGTAGGGCAGCCACCTGGTTCATACATCAGCAAATCTGATGAGGAAAAGAGTGAGCATTCCCAAGTTATAGGCGTTTATGCCACTTATTCCCCATTCGGAATAACATACAATAATTTGACTGTTTCAGTGAAGAGGTAGTAGGCCTATGTCTAAAGAAATCTAATTTCTCAATAGAACTGTACCAGATATCTCCATACAACTACTGGTCAGTGTTCAATAGCACCCTAGACAATTCAGTAATGGTATATTTTTCAGGGATTTCAGTTTTTCTGATAAATGAGAGAAAAGTGATGGAGTCCTATGTTCCTATCACCACAAAGTACAATTTCCGCCTAAACTAAAGCTATATTTACAGGACTATAATTCATTATATTTTTAGGTAAATCATTTTCTGACTATTTGGTGATGTAGGGCAGCCACCTGGTTCATACCTCAGCAAATCTGATGAGGAAAGGAGTGAGCATTCTCAAGTTATTGGCTTTTTTGTCACCTTTCCCCTATTCGGACTGGCCTAATTTGGCTCTTTTTGAGGGATTGGGGTAGTTGTAAAGAACAGCCAAAAAAACATTTTTTCCCCCAATTTCTTTTTTTGACAACAATCAATTTAATTAATGGGAGACCCTAAAGATAAGAAAAATCATTGTTGTCATTGTTCTACCTCGGGTAGGGGTATCTCAAAATCTGAGGGCCCTTTCTGCTAGACTATTAGCTACTACATCTCTTCTGCAAACTTCACATGTAGTTTTAGGTCATCGCTAGCTGCTAGCATTAGCTACCGATAAGATAATGTTGCCAAATCTTGCGAGAGTGTGTTGCTGAGACAGTGACAAAGTGATGAAGTTACAAAGTTAATTTTCTCCTAACTTGACTGTAGCGCTCCTACCCCGTAGTCATAGTAGAGAGGGCAGGGCCCTTGAGTTCTTTGTATATAATGTATATATCTATTTATATTAACCCTGAATCAATTCAGTTTTAATTATCTTGGACTTATTTTAAGTAACACACACAATCCGTTTTAAACCAAATAATGTATCCTCATGGAATGAAATTGGTTTTATCTTCACTTTTAACGAGGGATAAATGCACCAATATGTCAGTTTTCTCTAATAGAAAAGATTCCCTCTAGCAGGTAAGTAGAAACATAAACTCAGTAAATCACGCAACTCAGGTTTAGAAAAATAGTAGCCCTAATCCATTATTTAGTGAGTGATTTGTTGGATAGAAATATAAAACAAAATAGATATTCAATTAAACCTTTGTTTTCAAACAATTTGAGTTTCTCTTTTTTTCAGGTAAACAGGTAAGTTTCCACATTTCTTATTGTATTAACATAAATGGCATATAACTATTAAATGATAGATTCAAGTGAAAAACACTTTACCAAATCAAAATGTTACTAAATGACTCAAATATTACTATGTGTGGGCCCACACACACACCTAGATGCACTATGTGCAATACTAAGCCGGCACTATAAACCCCAAATAAAATGAGTTCAACCAAACAAACGTTGCAGGCCTGTCTGAGTAGATTATCCAAAGAAAAAACTTCCTCTTCACTCTGGTTACGCTATGTTCACACAGACACAGGGAACCAACACCTTGCCTTGCCTCAACCCACGCCTACACCTGCAGACCTTGAGCTGGGCGTGAACCGATCACACCACACGCCTTTGCACGCTGAACCTGGAGCCGAGTCACAAGCGCCTCTCCTCTCTCCCGGCTGTATTTTTTCACGTGTGGTCCCGAATTATCATGTGTAGGTAAAATAAATCTGATATATTTAATGTTCTATTGATGCTGGATATGTATAACCAGGTCTGACTATAGTCGGACTTTTTAGAGAGGTAATCTTGCAAGAATATGTGCTGGCACAACAACATTGTCCATCTTGCTTCTTCGGTCGCTATTCTCTCTCCTGAAGATTTGTTTGCCGACGAGGAGAAAGCCCCACGTGATAGCCACCAGTCAATCTCTCTCTCTCTCTCTCTCTCTGCTCAACATTGTAGTAACTCCATTTTATTTTGAAATTCAGTTGACTTTGCCATTTGGCTTAGTTCACACCGGCCACCCAAGCCTTGCCTACGCCTTGCCTTTACCCACGCTTTTAAATAGGCGTCCGTTTTAGTCAACGAGGCTGTGTACACCAGGCGCCTGAGCATGAACCCTGCGTGTACCCACGCCTTGCCTGTGCCTTGCCGATTTTATCGTTTAGGCGTGAGTTCTATTTTCAAGCCGACTAGGCGCGTGCAGGCAGGCTTCTTCAGTCAAGCCATGAAAGAAAAACGCGACAATATCCGTGGGAAATGGCAAAGTCAACTGAATTTCAAAATAAAATGGAGTTACTACAACAGTGTTGAGCAGAGAGAGAGAGAGAGAGAGAGAGAGAGAGAGAGAGAGAGAGAGAGAGAGAGAGAGATTGATGGGTGGCTATCACGTGGGGCTTTCTCCTCGTCGCAAACAAATCTTCAGGAGAGAGAATAGGTACCGAAGAAGCAAGATCGACAATGTTGTTGTGCCAGCACATATTCTTGCAAGATTACCTCTCTAAAAAGTCAGAGTCAGACCTGGTTATACATATCCAGCATCAATAGAACATATAGCCTATCAGATTTATTTTACCTACCCATGATAATTCGGGACCACACGTGAAAAAATACAGTCGGGAGAGAGGAGAGGCGTTTGTGACTCGGCTCCAGGTTCAGCGTGCAAAGGCGTGCGGTGTGATCGCAAAAGCGTGTAATAGGTTCACGCCCAGCTCAAGGTCTGCAGGCGTAGGCGTGGGTTGAGGCAAGGCAAGGCGTAGGTTCCCTTTGTGAATGTAGCGTGAACGAGATGAGAGGGCTTGCTTCTGGTACAGTAGCTGCTTGGTCAGTACGAAATCCAACGTTGCCAGAGGAAGTTGAGCATCCACAGGTGGCTCAACCGCTATCTGGTGTGTCCGACTGTCCGTGTTGATCCTCTGTATGCAGGCGTAGCGTCGGCGTATGTCTGCTGGGTTAACAGAGCGCTCCACGCTGATAGATGTCTTTAGCTAGTTTAGCCAACTAGCTTGCTAATTGACTGGAGAATAATCGTGTGTTCCTTTATCGCAAAATAACTGGGATGTGGAGGCTAAATGACATCACGTCCGTTTTGTTAGCATTCCATTTGCAGAAAAGTTGAGCTGGGAAGTTCACTGTTCACTGGTCAGATCCACTCGCTAGCCAGGCTAGCCATTGTTAGCAATAACAGTTGATAACAAGGCATTTCGTGACATTTTGCGCATACAAACACTGCAGCCTCATGTCCACACAGATAGAAGTAGGCCGTGCGGTGTGTGCAGCTGATTTAACGAGACACAAACAAGACAGAAGTGCTAAATAGCATTTATACGATTATAACTAGGCTACTGTTGTTGCGCGGATCAGCCATCTTGGATTTTTGAGGTTGGGGCTGCTGAGGCTCCTACGAGTTTGGAATGGGAAATACCAGCTCTAGTGACGTCACGTCCCAGCTCATGAACTTTGAACCGGTAAGATTACCAGTTCCCAGTTATAAAGGAATGCACGATAACTCTCAGTAACTTCTAGCCGAAGTTTACTATATATCCGCCAGTCTCACTTACAGTTTACACTCCCAAGTAGTAGGTCGCTAAACTGGTAAACTATAAGACTGTATGAGGAAAACCGTGTGTTACGTTTTCTAAATGTTTCTTTTATATCTGGCTACTAGTAATTCACCATCATCTCACGTTGTTCCTTTTTTTTCTCTCTCTCCCTCTCTCTCTCTCCCGACCACTTCCTCCTTCCGTTCCACTGAACCATCAACCTTGCTCCGGATTGGCCATTCTTCTTCATAGGTAAGTAAACAAACTTTAATCATATGTCATACATATTTTGATAACAATGAATATTTTAACCATTTCAACATAGTGCAATATAATACAACTGTTATTTTGGCAACATGAATAGATTATTTCAAATGTACAACTGTACCCAAAATAATAGCTTATTAACCCAAAACACTTTTTCAACTGGGTTACATGTGGCGTTTGAAAAATAGGTCCAATATTTACTTCGGTGACTATGGGGTGAAAGAATCGGTCATAAATGTGTTCACCTTCACTTCTCCCATTGGCTCCAACTGACTCAAGAACTGCTGCTAGTCTCCTAAAGGGGCAGTGCAGTGACGAAACCCATGTGACACAGATAAAGGAATTGACTTGCAGTTGGACCGTCTTGCTGTTCTCAAGCGTCTCTGGCTATTTCTTCTCAGGTCAGTCTCAGGTGATTGGTTCATCTCAACCACTAGTGGCAATAGTTGGTGATGACATAATTTTGCCATGCCGTCTGGAGCCTGCCATGGATGCTGTTGCCATGACACTGGAGTGGACGAGACCTGACCTGAACCCCAGATTTGTCCATTTGTGGCGCGATGGTGAGGACGATGTGCTCGCTAAACACCCGTCCTACGAGGGAAGAACGTCACTGTTCATGGACAAACTGAAGCATGGAGACATCTCACTGAAACTGTCCAAAGTGAATGATGAGGGGAGATACAGATGCTTCATCCCCTCATTGGATAGATACTCTATCATTGAGCTTGCTGTGGGTAAGTGGGAAGAGATTTATTTAGAATCACAAGGGACCATAATAACATTTCACTTGGACCGGAGGTGGGGGTTTGTAGGTTCGCCCAAAGCCCCCCTAACCCCCCCCCCCCCCCCCCCCCCCCCCCCACACACACACACACACACACACACACACACACAGGTCCAAATTAAATGTTATATGGTCTCTTGTGATTCTAATTAGCTGACCAAGTAAAAGTAGTTTTATAAGCATTTTACAAAACGAAAAGAGGGCGGGACTTTGAGGCACATGTGTTTTACCCAGGTTTTATAGGGTTCTTTATTTATGTGAATACAACACTCCCTGGTCTTTAATATGTGCATCATTAGATAGTCACATTATCAGATGGTTCTCTCCACTTAACTGGTTTTATGTTAGTTATACTCCATTTCCATTGAAACAATTGTTTTACATGTCTCCTCTTCTTCATAGGTGCGGTCTCCTCACCTGTCATTTGGATGACCAAAACCAGTGGTGGAGTGGTTTTAGGATGTGAATGTAAAGGCTGGTACCCAGAGCCTGAGGTGTTCTGGCTGGACGGTGAGGGAAACATCCTCTCTGCTGGACCTCCAGAGACAGTCAGAGGTCCTGATGGCCTCTATACTGTCAGCAGCAGAGTGACTGTGGAGAAGACCCTCACCAACAACTTCACCTGTAGAGTTCAACAGCAGAACATCAACCAGACCAGGGAGACATACATTCTTGTTCAAGGTACAAAGGTTTTCTAAAGTCGATATGGACACTTTATTAGCTTTAAACAGCTATCTAGCTATCTAGTTTTATATCAATGCCATGCTGGTTTGTGTTTGATCATTTCAGGTGAGCCATCCAGTTCTGCTGCTCTTATCATCATTGTCTTGGCTGTTGTCTTCATGTGTCTTGTTGCAGTTGTCTTTGTTGTGTGGAGATGGAGACGAAACAAAATCAGTGAGTCACACATGAATCTTTCTTCTACTTAATGTAAAGTTACCAGATTGTTGTTGGTTGCAGTGATATGAAGGGTTTATTGTTCAACAATAAATACATAAATACACAAATAAATAAATAAATAAATAAATAAATAAATAAATAAATAAATAAATAAATAAATAAATAAATAAATAAACACTTGTGATATTTAAAACAAAGGTGTTGTAACGTTATAGGCTAAGGTGGGGAAAAAATTGCATTCATTCCATGTATTCTACTCACATGCTGTCACTCTTTTTTATGTTTCATCTTGGGATTAAATGCTTCAGATGCTATAAAGCAAGTAGCATCATACAACTGATGTTTTTAAGTTTTGGCATCACATTTTGGTTTTGCTCCCACAGTTGTGTTCAATTACAGACCTTTTCTCTAAGCCTTGGATTAGAACCTCACTCAAAGAATAGATAAAAAATGCATGTGCAAGGCAAAAACAAATGTTTAGATGAGAGAATAAGCCAGTAAACAGCAACAAACCAACAGGTTTAATGTAAACCTGTGAAAGGACATTTAGTGTGCTGTCTTATTCTTTCCTCTAACCTCTGCTGCCAGAGACTAAGGCAATACTACATAAATCCAGTAAATGTGACCCTCAACACTGCGTCTTGCCTCTATTTGCACACAGAGACCAAGAAGCACCAGAATGAAACTGGACAGAGAGGCGGGGAGACATGTCTAAATGATGACACAGAAATGGAACGTCTGATGGGAAAGACAGAGAACCATCTGGATAAGAAAAAGGCAACACTTGAAGAAGAGCTACAGAAACAAATGAATGAACAGAAACGGTTTGAATGGCTGGTTTCTACATTGGTGAAACGAAAGAGAGAACTTGAGGAAGAACTACAGAACAAAGAGAAGGATTTGAAGTCCAACAAAGAAACTATTGCTGAATTGACAGGAAAGCAGAAGGAACTGGAGACCCAGAGAGAACAACTGAAACCACAACTGCAGGAGGTAGAGAGACAGGAGGAGGTGAACAATGAGAATGAGAGGAAGTTTCAGTCAGCAAGTTGGATAGAAAAAAAATGGAAACAAAACCCTCTAAAGGCCAAAGGGCATCTGGAGAGGAGAAAGGCAGAACTCGATGAAAAGCTACAGAATTTGGAGAGAGGCCTGAAGCTCATAGAGGCAGAAGTTACTCGACAAACAGAAAATAAAGGGAAAATAGAGGAGGAGAAGGCGCAAATCAAAGTGAGATTGAAGGAGACAGAGAAAGATATTGATGAGAATGACAGGAAGCTTGAGTCAGTCAGGAGAGAAGTCACAGAGCTCAAAATACAGCAAGAAGCATCAGAGAGAGAAAAGCAAGAGGTCAGACAGGAGACAGAGCTTCAGCTTCAGGCAGAGCTACAGCAGGAAGTCAAACCTGTGGAAAGTCTGGAGGAACTCAGAAAGCAGGAACCAAGTCAGAATGCAACCAGGGTGCAGGTGGAACATCATGAAGCAGCTGGGGAGCAGGACACAAATCAGGAGGGAACCAGAAAACAGGGGGGAAATAATGAGACGACTGGGGGAAAGAGGGAAAGTAGTCAGAGAGCCACTGGAGACAAGAGCAAAAGTCTGAAGGAAACTGAGAAACAACAGCAAAGTCAGCAGGAGAATGAGAAGCAGGGGAAAGGTCAGGAGGCAACCAAGCAGGGTGAAAAGAAGGAGGCAACCTCAGAGCAGGATGGAACTCAGGAGGAAACCATGATGCAGGGGGGGAATAAGGAGGCACCTGAGAAACCGAGGGAAAGTCAAAGCACCCCTGGGAACAAGGCCCAGGGGGAAAGTCAGGATGGAAGCAAAGCAGGCAAGAAGGTCAAACCTGTGGAAAGTCAGGAGGAAACCACAGAGCAGCTGGAGAAATCCAACATGGAGTTCACTGAGAGAAGAGCAGAGAGTCAGGAAGAGCTGCAGGAGAAAGATAGGGATGTTCAAGGACAAGCTGAGACTAGTCTAAAAGAGACGAATGAGGAGGAAGTCTGTGTATTAACAGTCGTAGATGATACATTTACATAATCTTAATTTCTACAGTTAATGATCATATAATTTGTCAACATTAACTACTGTTAATTAAATGATTTAGATTCCTGGTTATCAAATTGAACACTCAATTTGCTTTTACATTCTTCTGTTATTCTCAGTCAGCACTATGGAAAGTTGAGTGACAGTGATTATTGATAAGATTATTGATCTCTATTAGTCACATGACTAAATCACACATGAACATATCAGAAAGTGAAAATGAGTTGATCAGGTTGCTCGTGCAGCTTAATGCTTGACTTTCAGGTCAGCTCTCCCAGTGTTTCTGTTTCACTTCTCTCTGCTACACAAAGCTCTATACAGTGATGGAAAAGATACATGTCTAAATCAGGAAGAATATTGAATATTGAGTCTCATGTTGATTTCAGAATCAGAACCAGTTTTGTCCACCAGGTGGACAAAGAGTTTGAGTGCTACTGACAGATTAGACAGTCGCACAATACCAGACTGACACTGCAGGACAAAACATAACAGGAGCTCATGTAGAGACAAGACCGACTGTAAGACAGTAGATACGCACTAGCTGGAAACATTCAAATGAAAATAATATTTACAATCCTACATGTAGTTTTTATCACACAAGTTACTTTGTAACATTTTTATCATAAGATATTTGTATATTTTTTTCTACCATGATTGATTGTATTGCTTAGTTTTGCTGCTTTTGAATATAATCTGATAATTAACTTGTACATTATTCCTTGGTGAGAATTCACATCAGTGCATCACACCTCTCTGTAATGTGACATCAGGTGACTTGATGTTTTTGTGTGTGAATAAATTAACTTGGATCATAGCTGGATAAATGTCATGTCTATTCTGAAATCTGAAGGTTTTTCCTTGGTGGGGTGGACATGTCTCCAGACCATGTGAACTTTAGACCATGGGACTCAAACTATCCATTGCAAACAATACGAATGAAATTCCTTTAGTTGGATAAAGCTCTTTAATTGATTTATAAATTTAACTTCAGGGAAGCAGTAGCATGTCGACCAGTTTCAGCACCTGTTAGCATGATAAACAATTGACCTTGTTGACCTCAGGGCTTGGTAAGTAACTTGTCAAAGCTAAAACAAACCCAGACTCAGAGAGGTGTAGAGAGATGTTGTGGTTATTCTTAAGAGTTTCAAACTTTATTTTGTCTCTGTTATATAAACACTTGTGAAAAACACAGCCCCAGTTTAGAGACGGTGGCTTTATCTGACTTCACTTCTGAGAATCTCTTTATCTGACTTCACTTCTGAGAATCTCTTTATCTGACTTCACTTCTGAGAATCTCTTTATCTGACTTCACTTCTGAGAATCTTCATTTCTTGAAATAGTCATGAGGCCATTTTTTTATGATACAGATTAAACAAGAAAGTAATGAGACAAATCAAATAAAGAACATAAAAGTTGATTTTATTCATGAGTTAACAGCCATTCTGAAGAACGTATAAGCTTGTTGTTCCTGTTCTAAAAGCTGACTATTAGAGGCCATTTACACCTGGCGTTAACATGCGTTTTCTGCCATCAGATTGCAATCAGATTGTGCTTGACCACATTAACCTGATTCCATTTACACCTGGCGTTAACATGCATTTTCATGCCATTAGATTGCAATCTGATTGCAATCTGATGGCAGAAATGGTTGTCCTCTCAATCCGCATAAAGTTGCTGTATCCAGATTGAGAGGACACATTGCATTTACACTTGTGTTCAATGTGTACACAATGCATCCCTGACTATACCTCCGGAGGTGGTTTAGCCAATCAGATTTCAATCCTTCTTCAATGCGTTTTGGGGGTGTTTACACCTGGCATCAAGTGATAAAACACAATCGGAATGCAATCTGATCACAGAAAACGCATGGTAGCGCCAGGTGTAAATGGCCACACAGATGAGAATACTTAATAATAAAAAAGCATGATGAGGGTTAAAAGCCTTAATATAGCTGGCTGTAATCCACCAGGTTACATGGCTTCCTCCATTATGACATCATCACAGCTGCTCTTCTCCCTCACACGTTGAGCTGCAGATACACAAACAGAAATCTCCATTTTGAAAAATACATCTTATGTAAAGAGAATCCATAACTATCTTTACCTTAATTCCTCAGCTAATCAATATTTACATATTAATGGTGGCTCTTTTATCCCTGATAGCCCACATTTTTGTTCGGATAATTTTCATACTTGCATACATAAAGATGTCTGTAGTTTATTTTTTTTTAGAAGGACTAAATGCTCCATAAGTGACAAACTGACGTTTAAAGATGCTCTATTTTCCACTGACTGAAATGGTTTCTATAAGGGGGGCTTCTCGAGGCAGGTGGCACGTGAATGATGCACAGACAGCTGGAGATACACAGGCAACAACATACATTAGCCTACTATAACGTTAAGTAAAACATTTAAAGAACAATATCAAAATCTATAATTGTGTATATTCTCCAAAATATATAAATTCAAGCACTTTCAATGACCCATGTTTATTTTCAAAAACTTTCAAGGGCTTGATTTCCCCCTGCAAATTCACAAACCTTCAGTGATTTCAAGGACCCGTGGGAACCCTGTTTTGTTTGCTGCTACAGAGTGTAGAGAGAGAGAGGCCCTCTACCTTTTTCTGTCTGCTTTTCTCATGTGGTTTCTCAGAGAAGCTCAAATTATCGTTAGTGTCTGAAGCACTTTAAATAGTACTCGACTCTGAACTCTGTGGGCGCTATTCTCCCACAGGCCTTCGGCGCTAAAACGGTCCTTAAACGCAAAAAAACGTGCCTTGCGCCTGTTTTGGGACGATATCAATATGGCTTTACGGTGCCAAATGCGCTTTAGGCCGAATGGGCGTGGCGCAGTCCCAGAATGGGCCAAAGTGGGCATGTCGGCCTTAAATCTCGGCGTACTGATATCTTCCCACCTGGCGTAAATTTAGCACTTTGCGCTTTTGAAAAGCAGGCCTATTCAGTGCGCCAGTTGCGCGGAGCGCTCCCCTCTGGCTCTCTCCCTCCCCTCTGGCTCTCCCCTCTGTCACCCTTCTCTGTGTCACTCTCTCCCTCTCTCCTCAGTCTGACAGGCACAATACGACTGTCTCTCTCTGACTCCCTCGCTCAGACAGACACAACACACGTCCTATAGGAAATAGCAGTTGTAAGTTCACTGCCTGTGAATGTCCCAGCATGCAATTGGGTACTCCATTTCGCTACTAAATAGCAACCAAATGAGGCGAAATAGATATAAAAGGTCGATCTAAAATAATGTGTAATGGTAACACAGCCTGCAATTGTAGAACATTTCAATATTGGACCAAATAAAACATCGAAATTAAAACACCACCCTAAGTGAAACATATATGTCCTCCTGGGCCTATATATATCCCTTGTCGATTTAACGTGATTTAGATAGGTGACAGCGGGAACGTGATGTCCGCTCCAATAACTTGGCCCTACTTCACATTTAGTTTTACAATAAAAACACATTTATGCAATGACTTTACATAATGTAGGGTATATTTATGTGCATCATTCTACCTGCAGCAGGGGAGAGAAAACGATATCTTTCTGGACAAACTTTCACCAATATAAAATTAATCTCATCATATAGGGATAGGCTATATTTTTCTAGCTGATGCCTTTAGAACATTATTTTCACTTTGATCTTGCTATAGTGTAGCATATTTACATGCTTGCAGTATTTAAACTGCAGTTAGATTGGTTTGAGAAGCATCATATGGAATAATAGCCTATAATGGAGACAGACAGACTGGATGAAGGGAGGGGGGGGCGGCAGAGCGCTTGGCTTTCGTCAGGTTTTGTGGGACCACTGGAATTGGAGCTTAAAAGGCAAGCGTGCAATTCGTTTATTGCACTTATCCAATGAGCATGACGGTGCATAATTTTACGCTTAAAAGGCGTGGTTGTAATGCTTTAGGCTGGTTTAGCGCCAGCACGACGATATCAAGTGCGCTGGTCCACGCCCACTGATTTGCGCTGCGCCAGGCGCTCGGCCTAGAAACAACGCCGATGCAACGATAGAGGGGCCTGTATCTCCTGCCCCAGAAGCAACTGGCCCCACCTAATAATAAAGATAATGATGCTGATGTTGGTCCACCAGAACAGCTTCAGTGCTCCTTGGCATCAATTATGTGTTTGAACTCTACTAGGAGGGATGCCACACCCTAACCATGGTTTTAATTGTTTAATTAGGGATCAAACATGTTTGGAAGAACTTGCTCTAAATGTGCTTTGCAGCCCTTATGTACTCAAGCGTTGCCTTTATTTAAGCAGTTACTTATATTAGTCTATATTAGTCTATTTTCTGTACCTCTGTGTCTCCAACATCGAAACAGTTCCACCATCAACACCAGAGCCATCGATAAGAAGATGACAACAGTCCTTATCAGGAGGAGATGATGGGAAGCATGGGTGTCTTTGTGAAGTGCTGGAAAGATAAGAAAAAGTTGATGCTCCAACACTATGATACAAGGTGGTGTCTTAATGCAGCAATAACAGAACCTTTTCTCTTTAAATAACAAAATAAATTGGATATTATCAGTCTGTATTAATGCACAAATCCCCCTGTTTGACGTTTCAGAGATGTTGGCAGGTTTTGGGGCAACAAAAAGCATCTCAGTCCAGCAGTGTCAAGATAATTTCACTTCATTACAAAATAATAAAATAAAATAAAATAAAATAAAATAAAATAAAATTTAAGAAATTGAAATACAATTAAATACAATTAAATACAATTAAATACAATTAAATACAATTAAATACAATTAAATACAATTAAATACAATTAAAATAAATATTGGAAAGTGAAATTGCACAAAATCCACAAAACCAACAATCTGAATGTGAAGATATGCAGTGAGCCGTAATAAAGTTGTTATACACAACAAAACAGATTTGAGCCCCCAAATATTTTATCCCCCAGGTATTCTTACATGATTTAGCCTTCTGGAACAGCAAGCGGATAAATTCTGTTACAATACAAGTTGACATTTAGTTGTCTCTTCACAAAACTGTTACATTAATAGACTTTCTACCAAGTGCAAAAGTGAGATGAGATGAAGATGAGATGAACTTTATTGTCCCCGAGGGGAAATTTGTCTTGGGCAAATAGTGCCGTACAACAGCCACATATCGCAAGTATCGAGGTTTTGACACAATACATACAACAGACAGGAAAAAAACACATCGAGCATACAGTGTGGTCTCTTGCCAACATGCGCTTTCCACTGGGAAATTGTGCCAGCGGTGTAATATAGAATTAAAAGACAGCAAACACTGGTTAGTTCAATTTGGTTCAACACTTCATCCTAATGACATTCTAAGCATATTGCACAGTCATTGTGGGTTTATTGCACAACCCTCATTGCAATTTCCCATATGATAAAGTAAAAGAATTGAAGATAAAATAAATACAATTTTTGGAGGTACAAACCTCACCTCAAGAGCAATAGGGCACTCAACTAAATAAAACCAGAACTCAGTATAAGACAGTACAATAGAGAGTTCTGCTTTGTTTAAAAAAGAATTCAGCTCTACTAATACTAGGACAGGCAATCCAGATTAGTAGAGAGTTCTGCTTTGTTTTAAAAGAATTCAGCTCTACTAGTACTAAGACAGGCAAGATTAGCCTATGTTTGTAGAGAGTTCTTAATAAGGAGTAAGAGTTTAAAAAAAAAAGCTAAGAGAATAAAATAAAATAAAAATAGTAAAAATAGTAAAATAAATAAAATAAAATAAAATAAAATAAAATAAAATAAAATAAAATAAAATAAAATAAAATAATAAAATATATAAAAAAGGTGAGAAGAAATCGACCTGCATATGACCTGGTTTTTAAAAGAGGTTACAGCAGCAGTGGACAGCCTCCTACGACTGGGTCCTTACCCGCTCTTCTTGTGGGGAACACCCTCTTTGGGGAAGGGGCAGTGCCGCCTGTTTGTTCAACAATAGCACAGAAGTGGGTATGAGAGTTTGAAGCGGTTACTCTTACATCTATACGCTCTGTATCGTCTGCCCGAGGGCAGCAGGTCATAATCACAGAATAAAAGGTGAGATGGGTCATTCAGGATTTTAAGTGCTAGGCTGATGACCTTTTTTTCGAAGATTTGGAGAGGTGCAAAGTCTCTCTTCCCAATCACTTTCATTGCTGTATTTACAATTTTTGCAAGTCTCGTTTTGAGCTGTACGGGAAGTGTTCCATACCATGCTGCCATACCGTACCTGATGAGGCTTGTCAAAGAAGTGTCAAACACTGGTTCTTGACAGTAGCTAGCCTACATGACGTCACATCATCTTCATGAAAAACAGCCATAAATCTAATTCTCTTCATCATTTTGGAAACAGTGTTATGTCTCACCTCTCACAGCCAGCCAGCTCTCTGGTGATTCTCCAACAGCAGAGATGTTACACTTGTAGAGGCCTTCATCAGATTGTGAAACACTGTAGATGGTCATCTCTCCTGTAGAACCGGTCTGGAGGAAGAGGCCATCTTTATAGAAAGCAGCTGGGAGGTTGGAGCGAGGCCAGACTGTACAGTTCAGAGTCACATCATCTCCCTCCATCACAGGACAGACAGGAATCTCCATGGTCACAGACCCAGCTGGACGTGAAAAAAGAAAAATTAGACATGAGTTTCTTTGCGTGTGTCATAGGTGTTGCAACAGTTTGGGATGAGAGTAGATCTGAAATTGCGGCCTAGCGGTATTCATGGGGGGACAGATACATTTCACAAACCTCATATATATCACATATTTCATTGCATTTTTTATTATTGTTGTTTTAAGGATTTTGTTTGTTATGGTTAGGGTTAGGCAGTATACAACTTGGTTATGTTTGGGTTTGAGTTTTCTTATCTAACCACAACCAAACCCTATCCCTAACCTTATTATTAGGGTATTATTAGGGATCCAATCACGAAGTGCGTGGATCCCTATTGTAATTGTTCTGATTATTATTTTTCTTCTTCTTCCGCCCTAAAACAGTATGTAGCCTACGTCAGAAACCATACGGCTCAAAGTAACCAGACTTTGCACATAGGTTGGAAATGTGACCCACTACTCAGAGACAAAAAATCAGCCATATTGCCCAGATGGTGGCGCTATAACAGACCATTTCACATTCTGGTCTATAACTCCTAAAACATGAGTCAGAGAATCAAAATTCCAATTCTCCTGGATTCGATACGCATCTATACATATGTCCGCGCCACTCATGAGTGAACCTTATGATGCTGCCCGCGTCATCCGGGGGGGCACAGGCCCCCCTGGACCCCCCTAGTGGGTGTGAGCCTCACACTGTTTGATTTGTTCAAGACACTGTTCATTCTACAGTGTCTTGAAGGCATTCAGCATCATCACATTCTCTTGATAGCACAACATTTTTTATTAGTGTTAAAATTACGGGCAGCTGGGAGGTACGGTGGTGCAGTGGTAAGCACTATCGCCTCACAGCTCGAAGGTCGTGGGTTCGATTCCCACCTGGGCCGATGTGAACACTGAAGGAATGCGTGCCCGTCCGCATGTCCTCGAGTGCCCACCACCTGGGTGGGGTTGGCAAAAATGGTCTTTCTGTGTGGAGTTTGCATGTTCTCCCCGTGCCTCCCGGGGGTCTCCTTCATATAGGAACCCCCTTCACAAAAACATGCAACATCCTGGTTGCTTATATGGTTCCTCCTCTGATCGTTAAGGGTGCCTGTTCAGAGGGAGGGGAACTGGTTGGAATAGCGTGAACCTCCCACGTGCTATGTCCTACCGGTGAAGCTTCCTCGGGCAGGTGAAAAGAAGCGGCTGACTTGACTGCCCATGTCTCGGAGGATGCATGGAATCAGTCTCGGCCCTCCCCAGATCGGCAGAGGATGGAGTAGCAACCAGGATTGAGTAATTCAAAATGAGCACTAAAACGGGGGATAAAAATGGGATAAAAAATCGGGAAAAAAACATTAAAAAAAGTAAAGTGTAAAGCACTTTGGATAAAAGCGCTATATAAATGCAGGCCATTTACCATTTACCAATTACTGCAAAGCGCATGTAACCCTGTTATCATAGAGGGTTGTTGAATTTCTTTTCATTTAATTTATTTTTCTTAAGGAATGTGTCTATTCCTATTTTCTTTTATTTTCCTTAAGGAATGTGTCTATTCCTAAAGTGTCTGAAATATATTCATTCTCTGATTGTTACAAGGTATACGACCTTTATTTTGAAGTTCCACAAAGCGGAACTGAGAGTGAGCACCGCGCTCTGGTGTGTTGGAGAGAGAGAGAGAGAGAGCGTAGAAGAAGAGAGAGAGAACAAATTTACCGTCTTGATAAAAGAGCTACACGTTTTTGTCCACATAACGTCTTTAAAAAGTGGATGTTTCCTTCATTTGACTTTCGTCAGAAAGAGAACCTTTTTGTGAAATCGAACCGGACGTTGTCCAGTTGAGATATTTTGTTTGGGATTTACTAGGACTCTTCTCGGTGAGTTGAAATGTTCTGAATTAGTTGTAAAGCTAAGCTAACACAATATGCTAACGGCTACCACCATTGATGAAGCTAGCATTTTCAACGTGGAAATTGTAAAGACTGAATCCTGTGCAAGATGCATTTAGCCGGTTGTAACATCTCATGTAAACGATTCAGCTAATAGTGCATTGTAGAGTGTGTGTGCGTTAATGCACCAAGCGTAGCTGTATGTATGTTGTGAAACTCAGTGCACTCAATAGAGGTTTTCTTTTGTAGCTGCTCCACGGCGCCACACGGTTGCCATTTTGAGGCTTCAGCAGAGCCCTGTTTTCTCATTCCTTTGGTAAGAAATTACTTATCAACATTAATATCGTTTGTTTTATGTATGTTAATGATACTGTGTATATTACACTGTTAAAAATGAGTGGTGGAAATCCACTAAAGTTGGATTTAGACGTTTGAATGTTTATCTGACTGTGTCATGCAGGTCAGGTTTTTTTGATGTATGATTCAACCGTGATCCAGTCCAGAGATGGCGAGCCACCCTAACCAGGATCCACTGTGATGCCAGCTGATGAAAGAAAGTTGAGTTTCTTTGGACGGATCGTGAACTCTGAAAATCCTGCTTGAGTGGTAGGAAACTGCTCTTCTGCACATCTTGCAAGAAGAATAAGAGGTTTAACACTAAAACCTCATAACTGAGTCATAGGACACTGCTCTTCTGCACATCTCGAAAGGAGAACCAGAGGTTTAACACTAAAACCTCATAACCGAGTGGTGTGAGACACCATAGAGACAGATACCCCGGGGTGTATTTCTATTTGAATTAATAATAATTGTTTTGGGCCCATTTTCATTTCATGTAAATTGTTTGTTTTGTATATGTGTACCTTTAATACAGGTTGTCAAAATACACCTACAGTACTGTGTTGGTCTCATTAATTACCCATCTTGCTCTAGCAGCCGAACCTTTGCAATTGGTCCAAACATCCTCGCGAATACTGAGGTTTGTACGCCACATATTGACCTGGGTGTTACAGAAATTGGCGAGCCAGCCTAGGAGCAATTGGGTGATTAGTGAATCAATTATTTTTGTTACACATTGTGGGATATTGAATGCTGAGTGGTAAAGTGTTTTAAACAAATTAGCCAGGTCATTAAGATGGAAATAGTGACACGTGAATCAGTTAAAGTCCCTAATTCTGTTATCATTAGTGGGTTAACTTGGACTGAGGAAGATTTGGAAATAGATACTGAAATTCAGAACTATTTGGAAACTCATGGGTCTATCAACAGAGTTCTTCGCATAGATGCACCAACCTCAGAGTTTCATGGCAGTGCAATAGTTGAATTTGTGTATGGCACGGCAATGGAAACACTCACTCCTATGTTGCCATTGAACTACACAAGTCCCACTCATTCTAACATAGCATGCTATGCTCGTGCGCTTGCTAGTGTTTATACCCCAGCTGCTAGTCATAGTGCCACTGAGTATTACCTCTCAGAGTTAAAGGGTATTGCCAAAATGACAGGGAAATCATTCCAACTGGTCTTGCAAGAAGAGTTAGTAAAGCTTAACTCAGGAACTGAGACATCTAGTCTTAGTTTAGTTTCACCAACTCCCAGTGCAACTCAGGTTAGTGATGCCCACATTACTACCACTGAAGCCCCTATGGCAGTGATTAACGCTCCCTCCCCAGCAGCCACATCAGAGAAAAACCTGACCAAAGGGCCCCAATCAGTCAAATCGCCAGTGACACACTTAACTGCAAGTGATATGAACCCACCTGAGATACAGAAGGTTGTGGTGGAACATATTGTGAGGAATGAGGAAGCGCCATCTTACTACTATGGTAGCACTCGTCTCCGGGCCTTTTCTGGTAGATTGCCACGACCAAATAATGAGGCAGATTATGAGACTTGGCGGTCAAGTCTGGAGCTTCTTCTAACAGACCCAACACTCTCTGACTTAAATCGATCACGTAAGATAGTAGACAGCTTACTACCCCCAGCCTCAGATTTCACCAAGCATCTGGGCTCTCATGCTTCACCATTAGCATACCTTAACATCCTTGACTCAGCTTATGGTGCGGTAGAAGACGGAGATGAACTGTTTGCTAGGTTCCTGGGTACGTTGCAGAATGCTAGTGAGAAACCATCAGACTACCTCCACAGACTTCAGGTTGTACTACGTACTGCTATGAGGAGGGGAGGGGTCGCTGCTGAGGAGTTCGATAGGCATCTGTTAAAGCAGTTTTGTAGGGGTTGCTGGGAGGATTCTTTAATTGCTGACCTCCAGCTTGAGCAAAAGGTAAAACGCCCCCCTTCCTTTGCTGAACTGCTGCTCCTGCTACGTATAGAGGAAGACAAACAAGCTAATAAAGCGATGCGCATGAAAAAGCATCTTGGCGTTTCCAAACAACCACCAGGTGGTCCCAAACAGCGAGCATGGTCCCAGCTACAAAGTGCGTGTGCTTGTTCAGAGCACAACGCCACAGCTGAAGCAGATCAATTAAAGAAACAAGTTGCTGAGTTACAGGCACAAGTCGCTCAAATGGCGACACAAAACAAGAACAAAGGTAAAGCACCTTCGAGTGCAAACACAAAACCGACTTTGCAGACAAAGCCAAGCCCACAGGCGTTTTCGCCATCGCTTGCTTCGGAGAATAAGTCACTTGGCAAGCCCCGGCCGTGGTATTGTTTTCGCTGTGGAGAGGATGGGCACACAGCTCCTAAGTGCACTAATGAAGCCAACCCCACATTAGTAGCAGCAAAAAGACAGAAACTCCAACAAAGGCAGCAGCAATGGGAATCTGAGAACGATCCCACTAACCCTCGTTTAAACTGATTGCGGCTCCCGTTGTGGGACAAACAGGAGTTGAGCCAAATATTCCAGGTCCCCCCATATCCAAGTCGGTCATAGAGAGACGTTCGAAAGGCCAGTCACACAAGCTGCCACGAAGATTAGTCGGGACAAAGTGCACTGCTCAAGTGTCAATAGCAGGGCAAAATGTCAATTGCCTTTTAGACACAGGATCCCAGGTTACGACAGTCCCCTTGTCCTTTTATGAGAGCAACCTGAGAGAGCAACAGATAAATCCATTAGATGATTTATTGGAGGTAGAAGGAGCAAACGGCCAAGAGGTCCCATATTTTGGATTTGTGGAGCTAAATATTACCTTCCCCAAAGAATTTGTAGGGCAGGAAGTTGAGATTCTAACGATGGCCCTTGTTGTTCCTAATATGAGAGAGGGAGCTCAAGAGCAACTCCTCATTGGCACCAACACACTTGATGTGTTGTACTCAGATCTGGCTCCTCATATGAATAATGCCATCCGGCCAGTGCAGTGTGGCTATAAAGCAGTTTTAAAAATCCTGGAGCTCAGACACAAACAAGGGCAGAGTGGCAACTTAGGGTCAGTGAAGCTGCACGGGAAAGACCCAGAAGTCGTTCCCGCTGGACATACCGTCGCTGTAGAGGGACTAGTCAATGTTAGGGGCTCCCTGAATGAAAAGTGGGCTGTTGTCGAAGAGTCGTCATCTTCCTCTTTGCCTGGGGGGCTGCTTGTGGCAAATTGCCTAGTCACCTTACCTGCGAAACGGCTGGGCACAATGACTGTCATAATTAAAAATGAAACTGAACACGATGTGATAATCCCACCAAAGACAGTAATAGCTGAAATAAATGCTATTCAACAGGTGATGCCACATAAGAGTGATGCTGGCACAACTGACTCTACGCCAGACCAACCCAAATCCACTCCAGATATCAAGGTTGATTTTGGTGACTCTCCTTTGTCTGCTGACTGGAAGGAGAGAGTAACACAGACATTAAACTCCATGCCTGAGGTGTTTGCTCACCATGACATTGACTTTGGTCACACTAGTCAAGTTAAGCATCACATCAAGCTCCAAGATCAAACCCCCTTCAAACAAAGAGCCCGCCCAATCCATCCTCAGGATGTTGATGCAGTGCGGAAGCATCTGAGAGAATTACTGGAGGCTGGTGTGATTCGTGAGTCCGAGTCTCCCTTTGCGTCCCCCATTGTGGTCGTCCGGAAGCGTGATAACTCTGTCCGCCTCTGTATTGATTACCGCAAACTCAACTCACAGACAATCAAAGACGCTTATGCGCTCCCCAACGTGGAAGAGGCTTTCTCTGCCTTAACTGGCTCAAAGTGGTTTTCAGTTTTAGATTTGAAATCAGGCTACTACCAAATTGAGATGGAGGAAGTTGATAAGGAGAGAACAGCTTTTGTGTGTCCTTTGGGATTTTATGAATTTAATAGAATGCCACAAGGGGTCACAAACGCGCCCAGCACTTTCCAGCGGCTCATGGAGCGCTGCATGGGCGACCTAAATTTAAAGGAGGTGCTGGTCTTTATTGATGATCTAATAATTTTTTCAGACACCCTGGAAGAGCACGAGAGGCGACTGTTGCGGGTCCTAACTCGGTTGAAAGAATATGGTCTTAAACTCTCACCTGAAAAATGCAGATTTTTCCAGTCTTCAGTCCGATATCTAGGCCATATAGTTTCACAAAACGGAGTTGAGACAGATCCCGCAAAAGTCGAAGCCCTTAAAACCTGGCCAAAGCCTACAAATTTAAAAGAGTTGAAGTCATTCTTGGGATTTTGCGGATATTATCGCAGATTCATTAAAGGCTTCTCTCAAATATTGAAGCCGCTAAATGAGTTAACTGCAGGGTATCCCCCATCCCACAAGAAAAAAAAGAAAGTGAGTTTTGCGCAGTGTCACAATCCCAAAGAAGCCTTTGGTGAACGTTGGACTGTCTCTTGCCAACAAGCCTTTGATACAATAATTGAGAAGCTCACTTCAGCACCTGTTCTGGGCTTTGCTAACCCCAAACTTCCATATCTGCTGCACACAGATGCTAGTACTACAGGGCTTGGTGCAGCTTTATATCAACATCAAGATGGTGAGCTGAGGGTTGTAGCTTTTGCGAGCAGAGGGTTGTCTAAAAGTGAGGCTAGATATCCAGCTCATAAGTTGGAGTTCTTAGCCCTCAAGTGGGCCGTCACGGAAAAGTTTAGTGACTATCTGTATGGGGCTAGTTTCACCGTAGTCACTGACAGTAACCCCCTCACCTATATTCTGACTTCTGCCAAACTTGACGCCACTAGTTATAGGTGGCTCTCAGCACTTTCCACGTATGAGTTTAAGTTGCAGTATAGGGCAGGGAAGCAGAATTTGGATGCGGACGCCCTGTCAAGGAGGCCACATGGTGAACTAGTTAATGACTACGTTTCGCAAAAAGAACAAGAGAGGATTTGTAAGTTCACTGCCAACCACCTCTCTGAAAAGGAGCCCTCTCACTCCGAGATGGTTCAGCCAGAAACGATTAAAGCTATCTGTGAAAGACATGATGTCTATTCAGCTGAGAATTCGGACTCCTCTGAGCATTCTATTGCGTTAATTGAGTCCATAGCGCTTAGTCCTGATGCTCTGCCCCCCAGCTTCCAAGGGGAACGTGACCATAGCTTGCCAGCTATCCCCTCTTTCTCATGTGCTGAGCTATCAGAGAAGCAACATGCAGATCCCAGCATTAGGGAAATAATAACTCAGTTGCAAACGGGTGAATCACCCCCTCCCTTATTGAAGAAAGAGCTTCCTGAGTATCTGTCCTTGTTGAGGGAATGGAGGAAGCTGGAGCTCAAGGATGGAGTCTTATATCGGAAGAGACAAAGTGCTAGCGCTACCACATATCAACTGGTATTACCAAGAGAGTTGAGGGAATTCGTGCTGAAAAGCTTACATGATGACATGGGCCACCTCGGTGTTGAGCGAACTCTTGATTTAGTGAGGGCTAGGTTTTATTGGCCTAAGATGTTATCAACAGTGGAGGAGAAGATTAGAACATGTGATCGTTGTGTACGCAGGAAGACGCCAGCAGAGAGGGCTGCCCCAATGGTTAACATAAAGACCAGCAGACCGTTGGAGTTAGTCTGCATGGACTTTCTGAGCGTTGAACCGGATCGGAGTAACACCAAGGATATACTCGTAATAACCGACCATTTCACGAAGTATTCCCTTGCCATACCGACACCTAATCAAAAAGCAAACACTGTAGCAAAGTGTTTATGGGATAATTTTATAGTGCATTATGGGTTTCCTGAGAAGCTTCATAGTGATCAGGGCCCAGATTTTGAGTCGCGCACAATAAAACAACTATGTGAAATGGCAGGGATACAAAAGACGAGAACAACTCCATATCATCCGAAAGGAAATCCGGTCGAGCGCTTTAACAGAACACTTTTGCAGATGTTAGGCACTCTAAACAACAAGGATAAGTCCCATTGGCGAGATTATGTTAAACCGCTCGTACATGCGTACAATTGTACCAAGCATGAGGTCACAGGTTTTGCTCCTTATGAGCTTATGTTTGGGAGACAGCCGAGGCTCCCTATAGATTTAGTCTTTGAACTTCCTGTTGATGATCAGTCTCGATCCCATTCACAGTATGTGCACGACTTAAAGAATCGCTTAAAAGAGAGCTATGCACTTTCCAGCGAAAAGGCTAAAAAATATGCCGAGCGCAATAAACTCAGGTTTGACAGAAAGGTCACAGACTCTAGCCTTGAAACAGGTGACCGAGTGCTAGTCAGAAATGTGCGATTAAGGGGGAAGCATAAACTAGCAGACAAGTGGGAGGCAGACATACATGTAGTTGTCTCACGCGCTGGTGATCTCCCAGTATATACAGTCTGCCCAGAGACAAAGAAAGGTCCTTTGCGCACTTTACACAGAGACCTTTTACTACCCTGTGGGTTTCTGCCGATTAGCACTCCGGAGAAGCCGGCACCGCCACCAGTAGTGAAAAGGCCAAGGACGCGTCAGAACCCAGGCAGTGTAGATGAAGATGAACAATCAGATGAGGAATCCTACCCCTCACGATTTGTGAGTGTGGAAACAACTACATTCGGTACAATGCCAGGGATTGATCGAACGACAAATGATGATGTATCTGTGCAAGACATTGATGATGATGATGCATCTACGCATGACATTGATGACGAAGCCATGGTAACAGACCCCTTTGACTATGGTGCTGTAGAGTCAGACCCCAATGTGTTGGAGGGGGCGTGTAGCACGGACAGGGGTAGCTCGTCAGAGGGAGGTGTGGCATGTCCTGTGCTCTCCAGCTTGCCTGCTGGGGAGATTGAGCCGTACTCTCCTGGGAACACGGAAATTGTCTCCCGGGGTGATTCTGAACGTGGCACGGCACGTGCAGAAGAGTCCTCAGGCGAGATAATTGAGGAGGGCAGGTTCTCAAATAGAGTAAGAACACGGCCGAAAAGACTACATTACACAGAGCTTGGAACTCCTCTAATAGAGGTAGTCCAGTCATTTTTTCAGGGTCTTAGCGCTGCGTTAGAGAACTCATTACATGATATCCATCCATTCTTTGATGACAAAACAATCGCTACTCCTACTGCCCCAGTAGTAACAAAACAACCTGCCCCAGTGACAGGGCAGCCACAGATAGGGAGCACAGGGACGTGCCTCCCTTCACAGGGGGAGGGTGTAACCCTGTTATCATAGAGGGTTGTTGAATTTCTTTTCATTTAATTTATTTTTCTTAAGGAATGTGTCTATTCCTATTTTCTTTTATTTTCCTTAAGGAATGTGTCTATTCCTAAAGTGTCTGAAATATATTCATTCTCTGATTGTTACAAGGTATACGACCTTTATTTTGAAGTTCCACAAAGCGGAACTGAGAGTGAGCACCGCGCTCTGGTGTGTTGGAGAGAGAGAGAGAGAGAGCGTAGAAGAAGAGAGAGAGAACGAATTTACCGTCTTGATAAAAGAGCTACACGTTTTTGTCCACATAACGTCTTTAAAAAGTGGATGTTTCCTTCATTTGACTTTCGTCAGAAAGAGAACCTTTTTGTGAAATCGAACCGGACGTTGTCCAGTTGAGATATTTTGTTTGGGATTTACTAGGACTCTTCTCGGTGAGTTGAAATGTTCTGAATTAGTTGTAAAGCTAAGCTAACACAATATGCTAACGGCTACCACCATTGATGAAGCTAGCATTTTCAACGTGGAAATTGTAAAGACTGAATCCTGTGCAAGATGCATTTAGCCGGTTGTAACATCTCATGTAAACGATTCAGCTAATAGTGCATTGTAGAGTGTGTGTGCGTTAATGCACCAAGCGTAGCTGTATGTATGTTGTGAAACTCAGTGCACTCAATAGAGGTTTTCTTTTGTAGCTGCTCCACGGCGCCACACGGTTGCCATTTTGAGGCTTCAGCAGAGCCCTGTTTTCTCATTCCTTTGGTAAGAAATTACTTATCAACATTAATATCGTTTGTTTTATGTATGTTAATGATACTGTGTATATTACACTGTTAAAAATGAGTGGTGGAAATCCACTAAAGTTGGATTTAGACGTTTGAATGTTTATCTGACTGTGTCATGCAGGTCAGGTTTTTTTGATGTATGATTCAACCGTGATCCAGTCCAGAGATGGCGAGCCACCCTAACCAGGATCCACTGTGATGCCAGCTGATGAAAGAAAGTTGAGTTTCTTTGGACGGATCGTGAACTCTGAAAATCCTGCTTGAGTGGTAGGAAACTGCTCTTCTGCACATCTTGCAAGAAGAATAAGAGGTTTAACACTAAAACCTCATAACTGAGTCATAGGACACTGCTCTTCTGCACATCTCGAAAGGAGAACCAGAGGTTTAACACTAAAACCTCATAACCGAGTGGTGTGAGACACCATAGAGACAGATACCCCGGGGTGTATTTCTATTTGAATTAATAATAATTGTTTTGGGCCCATTTTCATTTCATGTAAATTGTTTGTTTTGTATATGTGTACCTTTAATACAGGTTGTCAAAATACACCTACAGTACTGTGTTGGTCTCATTAATTACCCATCTTGCTCTAGCAGCCGAACCTTTGCAATTGGTCCAAACATCCTCGCGAATACTGAGGTTTGTACGCCACATATTGACCTGGGTGTTACACGCACGTAGGGCACGATCCTGGCGGCTGTCCTGGCACCCTTCATGAGCTCGGAAAAAGGCCTCTTCATCTACAACTCCAGGTCTGAATTTCAGTCCCAGTCCACCCCTGGTTACCTGCAGTCTAATTGACGCGAGAATGGAGTTGGAGCTGATCGATTGTAGGTCCAGACGACATTTCCGTTAATAATTTAAAAAAAAAAGCTACATATGAGATGTTGTCAGACTGTAAACAATGACGGACGGGGCAGGACCTGCGCTCTACAGAGGAACCCATGACATATCGGCAGTCTGTCCCAGAGCCATATTAGTATAGTATAGTAACTGGTATAGTAACTGGTAGTTTCCAAGTAGTGCCGAAAAACCCCAATGTAGGCTAATGTTTTTTGTTGTATATTTCCAAATTTTACTCACAAATGTCGCCCACAGCCAGCCAGCTTTCTGCTGATTCTCCAGCACCAGAGATGCTGCACTTGTAGAGTCCTTCATCAGACGTGGAAACATGGTGGATGGTCATCACTCCTGTAGAGCTGGTCCCGATGATGAAGCCATCTTTATAGAAAGCAGCTGGGAGGTTGGAGGAAGTCATGTTCTTGTTTTTACAGCGCAGAGTCACAGCATCTCCCTCCATCACAGGACGAACAGGACTATCCAGGATCACAGACCCAGCTGCACAATTATGATTGATAAAAATATATAAAGTTATAAAGTACATATAAAGTATGTTAAACATGAGTTTAATACACAATCAGACACAGTGAGTGAATACAAGCTATACAAAGGATAGCCTATATTGTCCAAATACAGACACAATAATGAATGAGCAATGGATATACAGTAGTTCCCACGATCAACATGTGAATTCACGCTAATTATCCTGAAACCGTTTTTAAACAAAGACTGAAAACACCTTTTTAATCTGGCTTTTAAAGTTAAAAAACACTCCCACAGTATGAAACAAAACATACACTTTACATATCTTCCCCCTTTTATATGTGTATTCTTTATATTTTAGAGATAGGCCTACTGAATGATGGCCCTTAGTAATTACTTTTATTTATTTATTTATTTATTTATTTATTTATTTATTTATTTATTTATTTATTTTTTTACTTTTTATTTATGCCTTTTCATATATATAGACAAAACACTCAGCAACATGTATAAACAAAAACAAAAAAACAAAACAAAACAAAACAAAACAAAACAAAACAAAACAAAAACCAACAACAAGAATACAGAAACATCACCAACAGTGACAAAACAAAAACAAACAAAACAAAATATATACATGAAACGCAACACCCTTCCATGTTTGATTGCTGATCAATTGTTGGAAACAACTTCATGTCTATCACAACCATTACTTCAGTAACTCACATTCCATCACAAAACATACAGGTCTTATTCCACCAACATACAAGTATTTCATTGAACCCTTGTCTTTATTCAGTCGTCATTTCTGACCTACCTGATGTCCATAATGACCATATATCACTAAAGTTGTCCATTTTAAATTGTATTTTAGCTGTAATCATTTCCATGATGGACACCTCATTCACCTTTTGTTTCCATTGTTTTATGTTCGGGGGTTGTGGCTGCAACCATAGGACAGTAATATTTTTCTTAGCTATCAAGAGCATGGTCCTCAATAAATACAATTTCTTTTTTTCCATTGGAGTTTCTGTTGGGATGCCTAGGATAAATAGTTTTGGATCAAGATTTAATTTTATATTCAAAATGCGTTCTATTTCCTTTTTCACATCCTCCCAGTACCCCTGCAGCTTAGGGCAAGCCCATAGTATATGTGAAAGGTCTCCCTGTTGGCCACAACCCCTCCAACATAATCCTGATGATTTTCCATATTTAGCCATTATGGCAGGAGTTCTGAAATACCTATTTTTGACCTTCCAGTCAAACTCCCTCCAGTTTGGACTGTTTGTTAGTTTATGACCAGACATACACGCTTCATCCCATTCAATTTCAGAGATTACACTATTCAATTCCAGTTCCCATCTTTTTTTGCTGTCCCAATCTTTATCCCTTAAATCATGTTGCAATGCTTTGTAGAATTTTGAAATAATTCCTTTCTTAAGTTTTTCTTCCTCCCCTCTTATAATGAGTTGTTCTATGTTTGATGGATCCCTTAATATATTTTCCCATTCCTTGTTTTTCTGGAGATAATGTCTAACTTGTAGAAATTTATAATGATCTTGGGCAGGTAGATTAAATTCCTCACTAATTTGTTCAAATGATTTTAGTGTTTGCCCATCAAATAGTTGGCCAATATACACCAGTCCCCTATCCATCCATTTCTTAAAGCCTGTATACAAACTGGCTGGTTGAAAGTCTGGGTTTAATGCAATTTTAGTAGCATTAAACCCAGACTTTCAACCAGCCAGTTTATTTATTTATTTATTTATTTATTTATTTATTTATTTATTTATTTATTAATTTATTTATTTATTTATTTATTTATTTATTTATTTATTTATTTATTTATTTATTCAATGGAGATATGTGTCTTTTTAATTGAACTCTTCAGTTAATATAGACATTATGTACCAGTGACATTGATGTGGACACTGTTGCTTCTCTCTCCATTTCCAGCCTCACACCAGTATTCTCCACTGTCTGTTATATAGGCCCTTTTAATTGTGCAGGACAACCCTTTTGATGCCTCCCAGTTATTGGGACATATGCGAACTCCTCCCTTGATCTTCTTCATAACTCTCCATCCAGTCGAGCCATCAAACACCTCACATTTAAAAGACACAGACGTGTATTCAAAGATCTGCAGTCTGTCAGGAACAATACGAGGATCTGAGAGAGAGAGAAACAGAGAGGAACAGAGACAATAAATTAAGAAAATTATTCCTAAAGGAAATATACATGTACCTTGAATTGTCTTGTATACTGAATTATGAACTGTGCTTTTCATTAATGTAATAAAAATGAGAGGGGAAAGGAAGCCATGACACTGATGAAGGCATTTATGCCAAAACACACAACAACAGCAAAGACGGACTGAAGCATCCGCTCTCACAACACGTTCTCACTCCGAGCTAATCAAATAGCGTCACATTGTCATGCACCTTGTGCGCCGGACGTTAATGTTGGACGTCAACGTGCAGCACGGTGCCCTCGTGAATCACCCTGCATGGTGATGCTAGTCATGTGACATCGATTTCTTGGAAACCATGGGGAGAATCCAGAGAATTAGCTTTCCCCCTTGCAGTGAAGTGGGGAGGGAGGCTAGCATGCTAGGCTTCCAGGAACCTTTGCAGCTGAGCCGAGGGCTTCACCCCCCGGTCCTCGCCATGTTGCTGCAGGTAACCCATATCCAAACCTTAACCCCAACCAGGTGGCTACCAGTGCCTAACCCCAACCTCAAGCTGTCACTGACCTTTGTCTAACCCCAACCGTGTACATTCAAACATGACGCACAAGGGTACGGTGCACTTTAACATCAGATGCATAAGGCGTGTGACAAAGCAACAATATTTGATGCTGGACTGAGAATGTGCTGCTCACAACCTGCATATTTCAGAACATACCTGTCACAAAATGCAAAACTCAAAGGAAGTTAAACACCTGGACCATAATTTTGTCTCATTAGATATGTTCGTATTACGTAAATTTTGGCATTGTGGTCCATACGGTATGAAATTTGGGTGGGGTGTCTACTGCTTTCTTTCTTTTTTTATAATTATACCGCCCAAAAAATAAAAATAAAAAATCAGCGCTAGTGAAACAGTAATAAATGTTCAGGCTTTTGTTCTGGCATGGAGAAGAGAAGTAAGCTAATGTATAATGCCAAAGGTTGTTTCTGTCAGAAAACTACTTACCACCTTTCTCAGCACAATAACCATGATGAACTTGTGTAACCAGCAGCAGCAACACAGCCATCACTGGAGAGATAAAGGAGGAGAGATTCATATTGCATATAGGCACTTGTATGTGTAGATACATGTCTGCTATATTAATTCACCTTCATTTACCTCACACTTTTCTATCTTAAATTATCATTCTAAGGAGACTAGTTATGACATTTGTCATCAAGTTCCTGTTACCTCTGATCTAGAAATTTGAACAGCAACTAAACATATCAAATGTAAAAGAAAGGAACGGAAGAACAAATTCAG
>NC_139628.1:25197757-25220257 GCF_964638095.1 Poromitra crassiceps | reverse complement strand
ACCAATACATTACATTACATTACATTACGTCATTTGGCAGACGCTTTTATCCAAAGCGACTTACAATAACACATTTTTTTGTCAGCAATAGAACAATCAACTATGGAGCACAGTCTATGACAACTACAACTTCTGAAGGAACAGTGGTACAAGTTTAGGTTAGTGGTACAAGGTTGGTTAGAATTTTTTTTTTTTTTTTTTTTTTTTTTTTAATAAGGAAAGAGAGAGAACGAAGTTAGATCAAGAAGGGCCCAGATGGAGCCTGAAAAGGTGTGTCTTTAGTCTTTTCCGAAAGATCGGCAGTGATTCAGCAGTCCTGACCGAAGGTGGAAGCTCGTTCCACCATTGAGGTGCCAGGGACGAGAAGAGTCGAGATCGGGATGAGCGACTTTTGAGCCCCCGTAGCGAAGGAGGGGCGAGGCGACCTGCACTGGTGGAGGAGCGAAGGGAGCGGTGAGAGGTTTGGAACCTGACCATGGATTGCAGGTACCGGGGAGCTGACTGGTGTACTGCCCTGTAGGCCAGTACCAGTGTCTTGAATTTGATGCGGGCCGAGATGGGAAGCCAGTGGAGCTCCTGGAAGAGGGGAGTGACGTGAGAGAATTTGGGTTGGTTGAATATCAGACGGGCTGCAGCGTTCTGAATGAGCTGAAGCGGTCGGATGTCGGTGGCAGGTAGGCCGGCCAGGAGCACGTTGCAGTAGTCCAGGCGGGAGGAGACAAGAGACTGGACCAGGAGTTGAGTCGCTTCTCTTGTGAGAAAGGGACGGATTTTGCGGATGTTGTAGAGAGAGAACCTACAGGAGCGCGCTGTAGCAGCTATGTTGGCAGAGCAAGACAGCTGGTTGTCAAGGATCACCCCAAGGTTCTTAGCTGTTTGGGAGGGAAGTACAGTGGTGTTGACAATGGAGATGGAGAGATCTGCGAGAGGGCAGTCTTTTCCTGGGAGGAAGAGTAGCTCGGTCTTACCAAGGTTGAGCTTGAGGTGGTGGGCAGACATCCAGTCGCCAATGTCTTTGAGGCATGCAGAGATGCGAGCCTCGATTTGAGTGTCAGAGGGGGGGAAGGAAAGGAAAAGCTGGGTGTCATCAGCATAGCAGTGATAAGAAAAGCCATGAGAAGAGATCACATAGGCAAGAGATCTGATATAGAGAAGGAAAAGTAAGGGGCCCAGGACTGAGCCCTGGGGGACACCGGTGGTAAGAGGACAGGATCTGGAGAGGGACCCTCTCCATGAGACCTGGTATGAGCGGTTCGAGAGGTAGGAAGCAAACCAGGAGAGTGCAGAGCCTGAAATGCCGAGGTCAGACAGAGTGGAAAGAAGCCGTTTTTGGAGCTGCCAACGTCTTTCTGCAATTCATAGCGTTTTTGGAGCTGCCAACGTCTTTCTGCAATTCATTCTCTATGTAAGGACGCGCTAGACGTGCTCCTCTTTTAATGAACGCACCTGGCGTTTCAGCGCTGGTGGCGTCTGTTGTTTTTGGAGGAGCGCTGTGGGCGTTTTTAAGCTGAAAAAAGTTGAACATTAGAGGAAAAGCGCCCTGATCGTCTTTTTCACTCTTCCTACCTTTTCTCCTCCCGAGGGATTTTCAACCTCTGCTGCTGCCAGAATTAGCAATAATCTGGCTTTCATGTGGACAGTGAACAACATCAAACAGACAAAACTAGCTGGCTACTGGCCGTGTGGTCATTGTGTTCTGACCTGTACTGCACGCGACTACACGGGAAAAACAAACAGAGCACAAAAAAAACTGCTCCGTGCGCTGTGTTTTGTGCACAATGGAAGCGCTCTCAACATGATTTTCATAGCGTTCTGACTGAAAAAAGCGCTTTGGGTGTGAACGCTTGGTGGTGGACAGTGGAGAGACAGACGATGATGAAGATGATGCAGCCGAAACAATGACGTTAATAACAGCGGGGGGACGCAGCCAAAAACACACTGGTGGTTTGTGCAGCAGCAGTCAGAGGACACTGAGAACGCTACAGATCTCTCTGCAGTAGACGAACCTGCATGACAACCAAACTTGCGTTCTTTCCCGACTAGAACACTCATTGGAAAAAGTAGGTGAGACTTTTTTGAGATACCAAAGTGGTTTTACATGTTGCCAAAAAATACAATTTAATTGACTACTTCTATACCTGTTAATAATCAGTGCGAAAAGGAGGAAACATTGATGGTTATGGTCATATGGTCCTATCTTAATATTCCTCTAAATCTGGTTTGAAAAGGCCCCAAAAAAAATTTGGTCCAAATGGTCCGCCCCCTGGCAAACCCTGGCTTTCCGTGGCACACCCAATGAGCCAAGTCTGGCTACGCTACTGGTCTGTGTGTGTGTGTGTGTGTGTGTGTGTGTGTGTGTGTGTGTGTGTGTGTGTGTGTGTGTGTGTGTGTGTGTGTGTGTGTGTGTGTGTGTGTGTGTGTGTGTGTGTGTGTGTGTGTGTGTGTGTGTGTGTGTGTGTGTGTGTGTGTGTGTGTGTCTGTCTGTGTGTCTGTGTGTCTGTCTGTCTGTCTGTCTGTCTGTCTGTCTGTCTGTCTGTCTGTCTGACCATCGTTCACCTTCTGGTGATGCACTCTACTTGCCTGTCATTCACACTTGTTATTGTATTACTTCTGCCTAAACTCTCTCTCAAAGAGTTACTGTCACTTCATGTCTGTAGAACTAAAACTTCAATCTGCAGTCTTCAATTAGCAGAAGAGCTCCAGCATGTTTGTAATAATGCATTACAAATGCAGTAGCCATGAGAAGCATTTCACTGTTCATTTCCATAAGTAGAAAAATAAGCCATCAATGAAATGAGAGATTTATACTCGACACACAACCTTATAGAGCTGAACTGAATTCAACAAACAGGAATAACAATTCCTTTAAAATATTTCTTCCCAGGTCACTAGGTGTCACACACACACACACGCACGCACGCACGCATGCACACACACACACACACACACACACACACACACACACACACACACGCACGTATCGCCTGTTTCATAAACACTTCCTTACTGGCAAGATGACAGAGAAATGTTTTTATTACTCATGATAATATGAATAAATTAATCATTTTTTGCCCTGACAAGTGTCTGTAAATGAATAACGGGAATGAGTTAACTGTATTCCAAAGTTCAGTTTGTTTTAAGCAGAGAGTAGTTTAAGTAGCGCACAAATAAAACATAAATAAAATAGTGTCCTCAATTATGTTGTTCAGACTGAAGCAAATAGACATTTCAGACTCACTACATATGTTTAGGGCTAGACTGATAAGTCAGTTTGACAATTTGACCACCTCTAAAATGAGGGAGGTTCCTCTCTGATCACAGAAAACAGTGTGGAAGAACATATGTAATCAAGTGTTTTTTTGTTGAGTATATTTGTTCTTTTGATTGTTCACAGTTTCTTTAAAAGGCCTGATGTGGTGGTTCAGTCTGCACCCCCCGACCCCCCCCCCCGGCCCGATGTGGTGGTTCAGTCTGCACTCCCCCCCCCCCCCCCCCATGTAGTGGTTCAGTCTGCTCCTCCCCCTTGAATATGAACAGTAGTTGCCTGGTTTCCTTCCCCAATTTGTGCTTTTATCTGAAGCACATGAGTTTCTCTATGAAGGAAATGTGCTAATGTGCTAATTTCTGAATGATGTTTCACAGGCTTTTTCATCCTGACACAAGGAAGACAAAACCATCCATCTGGCAGCGTCAGGTTAATAGCCTAATGAGTAGCCTATCATCCATACATTGGCTATCGGCACGGCAGCTTCATAAAAACACTATTTATAGCGGCGTTCACAAAATCATGCATAAAAGCCATTCCAGTAATATAGAATAGAATAGAATAGAATAGAATAGAATAGAATAGAATAGAATAGAATAGAATAGAATATTTACTGCAAATTCATTGTCAACACTGTAGGAAATTTGGGTTGCAGTGTGTTCACAGTAGGCTAAGATCAGAAAGAGTGAAAACAATAAAAGGAATACGATAAAATAACAAAACAACATCAATATGTAATACACTACTGCACTGCTGTAATAGCCTAAATGATAAGCAAATTGAGAAATACAGGCACAACAGGGTTAATTTATGATATAAGCAAACAGACAGAGTATATTTCCAAAACTGTCACTGACATCAGGTGACCAGGATGAAGTTAGACTTTGGCCCTGCTACTTCCTCTATCTCTGTGCGGACAGGTGAGTCGATCATCCAGGTATGAATTATGTTATCAAATTCAATTCTTATTCTTAAATTGCTTATCATAATCATGCTTTTAGAATGAAAGCAGGTCTGACATAAGGTGCAGGAGGTTTCCTTTCAAAAACATTTTTTTTTTCATATTGTCTATATGAGTTATTTATTGCGCTCAAAATGGTATGAAATGTAGTAATAATAATTGAATCATAAAACGTCAACAGCACTTATTTGACTTTGAAAACAGACTGTTGTTTTGAGTGATTGAGCACAAAGTCCTGTCGGTCATTATGGATTTACATGTCAGTAATTTATTGAAGCAACTGGACTTGCACTGTCTGGTCATTGCCAGGTCGTTATTGGAAATAAGAATTTGTTCTTAAATAAGTTGCCTGGTGAAATAAAGGTTGGTGATGATGATTATGTAAATTATGAACAATGTATCCAGTCTAATATATTCAACAAATATGGCAGCCTTAATACACAATTTAAAATTATTATTTTGCAGGATGAGGTTAGGCATCCAGCAAAAGAGAGCACCAACCAAACAGCACAGCAGGCTGGTCCGGTGCTCTCAGAGGGCAATCTTACTGAGGCTTCAGATAGATATCCAAAAGGAGACATCATGGAGCACACCCGGATCAAGTATAAAGGTTTCTTTATTGACTAACGTTTCGACAAGTGTGTCTTCATCAGAGTCTTCTGATTTATAGTCAAAACTGTTTTATAATCTTTGACTAATGGCGATATGAAAGTGAAACTAGTTCTCAAGCACAAATAAAGGACAACCTAGTTGAGGAAATGACTATTGTAAAATTGAAAGGTTTGAAACAGTTCACCAGGCAGGTTTGCATCACTGACCTAAATAATATGGACAAATCCATCCACTATTTTATGGCCTCATGTTCTGCAGCAAAGTGTTGTCTGTCGCCATCTTGGGGTCCTTGTGCAGCTCACGTGAGAGGGGGGTTTCCCAGAGCCACAGCTCTGCCTGCTATTGGTCCGTGATCGGCAAGCTGCGCAATCACTGGACAGGTGACCTGTCAATCACCCCCTTTTATATCGTCTATTTTACTCCAAAAGGGAGAGTTATAATAATTACCTACCTAGAGTTGTTATGAAAAGGTTAAATTAGCTATATACCAAAACCATGTTTCGGTCCAGGCTGTAAAGATGCTTAATCAGTGTTACAAAGCATTTTAACATGGGGGTGAACGGGAACGACGGGACTTCTGAGTCCTGCCTCAAGTGGCCATTCGAGGAATTACAGCTTTCGGGGTTATACTTCTGTGTACTCATGGAAAAACCTCAGAGCTTGCCCACTGGTTTGCATTCATTCATAATGTTTGTAAATTATATGTTTCCAATAGGCAGGGCCACATTTAGTTGCCAGATTTCTGAATGGAGTTTGGTGTGGCTGCCTCTCCACATAAGAAAATTGGGCAAGCTAATGTTATCTATGATCTCTTGGCAGTTTTAACAAAATAGCAACAGGCTTTCGACTGTCGGGCCATTCATGAGGTTCCAGCAGGTTACATGCATCGATATTATCCACATTGACGGTGTCACCCGGTATCATGGGAGTCAAGAATGCATTGTGTTGCTCACCCACCAAATCACCGTGACGTCACCATGTAAACAAATTTACTTCCGGGTACCACTTGGGGAAGGCGGCAGGTTTAAATGTGCGTGTTCATATAAATGCTGTCAAACCCTCTCGTTGTTTTCGGCCGACTACTTTCAATTTAAATGGTTAAACGGTTGGTAAACATGCTTGTCCGACGTATCTAGCCTTTCTTCTGTGTTTGTTTTATGTAGTGTTAGCATGCTAATAACGTTTGTTTGTCTGTCAAACTCGCTGTTTTTTTGCAGACTCGTTAACGTTACAGACAGAGCTATTGACGCCACGTTAATTTAATTTAGCTTCAAGTCTACTCTGGTCTGGTCCAACAGGTAAATTAGCTAGTCTGGTCTCCACTAACGTTAGTGAAAGTGTTGTTATGAATGATATTAAACAACAACACAACAGGGACGAACCATTTTTGTCTTCTTTGTCTGTTTTTGTCTTCAACACGTCAGTTTGTGCCGTCCACTGCCATTATAATGTGTGGACCCAGGGGTACCCGGAAGTAAATGTAAACATCCCCGCTGATTTGGTCTATTCTCTATTAATGAATGCGTCTTTGAAGTTGAATTTAAATAAAGGAACGGCCAGCAGAGGGTGATGTTGAGCAGTTTATATCTGGCTGTTATTCAACACTAGGCACTAAACGCACGCTCGCCCTGCAGCTCGCAGACACAGCTCTGCTGCTGCGTGGCCTCGCCTGCCCTATTGGCGTGCACACTGTCTCCCTCTCTCTCTCCCTCAGTCTCTCTCCCCCTCTCTCTCTCCTCTCTCTCCCTCAGTCTCTCCCCCCTCTCTCTCTCCCTCAGTCTCTCCCCCATCTCTCTCCCTCTGCTCTCTCAACCTCTCCATCAGGCTCTCTCTCTCTCCCTCAGTCTCTCCCCCCTCTCTCTCTCCCTCAGTCCCTCTCCCTCTCTCTCTCTCTCCTCTCTCTCGCTCAGTCTCTCCCCCCTCTCTCTCTCCCTCAGTCTCTCCCCCATCTCTCTCCCTCTGCTCTCTCAACCTCTCCCTCAGGCTCTCTCCCTCTCCTCTCTCTCCCTCAGTCTCTCCCCCCCTCTCTCTCCCTCAGTCTCTCTCCCCCTCTCTCTCTCCTCTCTCCCTCAGTCTCTCCCCCCTCTCTCTCTCCCTCAGTCTCTCCCCCATCTCTCTCCCTCTGCTCTCTCAACCTCTCCTTCAGGCTCTCTCCCTCTCCTCTCTCCCTCATTCTCTCTCCCCCTCTCACTCTCCCTCTCCCTCATTTTCTCTCGTGTGTGTGTGTGTGTGTCACTGATGACATCATCAGTGATGTCACAATGCCTATATGACATCAATGACATCATCACTGATGACGGTAATTAGGGCAATCACATATTTAAACAATCCAGCTCTGTCAGTCACTCCCTGAAAGTTTCAGCCTGATCGCACGTAAAATGGCATAGCTGTGACACACGGACACTTCTCATTCTTATTATAGGATAAGATAGATAGATAGATGGATAGATAGATAGATAGATAGATAGATAGATAGATAGATAGATAGATAGATAGATAGATAGATAGATAGATAGATAGATAGATAGATAGATAGAAGGTATATTAACAGTTGGACATTTACTGTAGCTGGCAAATAAAATAATGAAAACAACCATTTTCTTAAAATCTGATTGAGCTTCATTCTAAATTCTAAAAAGGGGGGTGGGGTGGATCTTCCAGAATTATTGCGGTCAGATAAGAACAAAGAGCTGGGGGAAAAAATCTGAAAAATAAAGTAGTTGAAGAGAGTTTGGATTTCATTATTTTCATAAAATACATTTCCCCCAAAAAAGCTCCTCCTAGAAATTAACATTTAACAACTTTATATCAATGTTCAGAACTCCAAGATGCTTGACCTGAAGAATGGATTGTCCCTTGAATCTCATCTCAGAGTCTCCAGTTCCTTGGTTCTCCATCACAGTGTTGTCTTTCTTCTTCTAACACACTCATGTGGAGGTAACTCACCCCTACACAGTAAAAACACCCAGATGTGCATGGTTGGAAAGAGTACAAACAGATCTATTCAAATAGAAGTACCTTTTACTTTGATGAAATTGTATTTACTGGTTTAAAAGAAATTGACTTGAGTAAAAGTAAAAAGTAACTAATTTAAAGTGTACTCAGAGGAAAAGTTACGTTACTAGAACTCCACACCTTTTAATAATACATTACAACTGCAGTATCCATGAGCAGCATTTCCCTGTTCATTTCCATAAAAAGAAGCCATCAATTAGATGAGAGATGTATACTCGACACACAGCCTTATTAATAGAGCTGAACCACTTTAGTCAACTCAGTTCTTAAAACAAGAATAACAAACACATGTATTACTTCCCAGGTCAGCCCCATGTGATTGGTCCATCTCAGCCAATAGTGGCAATAGTTGGTGATGACATCATTTTGCCATGCCACCTGGAACCTGCCATGGATGCGGTTGCCATGACACTGGAGTGGGCGAGACCTGACCTGAACCCCAGATTTGTCTATGTGTGGCACAATCGTGACGAAATTAAGCGCCCGAGATATAAAAACCCATCCTATGAGGGAAGAACATCTCTGTTCATCAACAAACTGAAGCATGGAGACATCTCACTGAAACTGTCCAATGTGAAACTCTCTGATGAGGGGAGATACAGATGCTTCATTCCCACACTGGATAGAGACTCCATTGTTCAACTTGTTGTTGGTAAGCTGATCATGGTCTTTTACATATTTGTTCATCCAGATGATGATTATATGACGTGCCAAGTATCGTTACTCCATTTCCATTTAAACCAAATAGTCTCGTCTTCTTCATCATTAGGTGCTGTCTCCTCTCCTGTCATTGGGATGACCAAAAACAGCAGTGGAGTGGTTTTATGGTGTGAATGTAAAGGCTGGTACCCAGAGCCTGAGATGTTTTGGCTGGACGGTGAGGGAAACATCCTCTCTGCTGGACCTCCAGAGAAACTCAGAGGTCCTGATGGCCTCTATACTGTCAGCAGCAGAGTGACTGTGGAGAAGACCCTCACCAACAACTTCACCTGTAGAGTTCAACAGCAGAACATCAACCAGACCAGGGAGACACACATTCTTGTTCAAGGTACAAATGTTTTCTGAAGTCGATATGGACACTTTATTAGCTTTAAACAGCTGAGGTCTAGTTTGATATAAAGTCATGATATGGACACTTTATTAGCTTTAAACAGCTGAGGTCTAGTTTGATATAAAGTCATGATATAGACACTTTATTAACTTTAAACAGCTGAGGTCTAGTTTGATATAAAGTCATGATATGGACACTTTATTAGCTTTAAACAGCTGAGGTCTACTTTGATATCAATGCCATGCTGGTTTGTGTTTGATCATTTCAGATGAGCCATCCAGTTCTGCTGCTCTTATCATCATTGTCTTGGCTGTTGTCTTCATGTGTCTTGTTGCAGTTGTCTTTGTTGTGTGGAGATGGAGACGAAACAAAATCAGTGAGTCACACATGAATCTTTCTTCTACTTAATGTAAAGTTACTAGAGCATTGATGGTTGCAGTGATATGAAGGGTTTATTGTTCAACAATAAATACATAAATAAACAAACAAACAAACAAACAAACAAATAAATAAATAAATAAATAAATAAATAAATAAATAAATAAATAAATAAATAAATAAATAAATAAACAAATAAACACTTGTGATATTTAAAACAAAGGTGTTGTAACGTTATAGGCTAAGGTGGGGAAAAAATTGCATTCATTCAATGTATTCTACTCACATGCTGTCACTCTTTTTTATGTTTCATCTTGGGATTAAATGCTTCATATGCTATAAAGCAAGTAGCATCATACAACTGATGTTTTTAAGTTTTGGCATCACATTTTGGTTTTGCTCCCACAGTTGTGTTCAATTACATACCTTTTCTCTAAGCCTTGGATTAGAACCTCACTCAAAGAATAGATAAAAACGCATGTGCAAGGCAAAAACAAATGTTTAGATGAGAGAATAAGCCAGTAAACTAAATGTTAAACCTGTGAGAGGACATTTAGTTTGATAATCCATCATCTGACGATGGATTAAACCTGTGAAAGGACATTTAGTGTGCTGTTTTATTCTTTCTTCTAACCCCTGCTGCCAGAGACTAAGGCAATAATAAATCCAGTAAATGTGACCCTCAACACTGTGTCTTGCCTCTATTTGCACACAGAGACCAAGAAGCACCAGGATGAAACTGAACAGAGAGGAGGGGAGACATGTCTAAATGATGACACAGAAATGGAACGTCTGATGGGAAAGACAGAGAACCATCTGGATAAGAAAAAGGCAACACTTGAAGAAGAGCTACAGAAACAAATGAATGAACAGAAACGGTTTGAATGGCTGGTTTCTACATTGGTGAAACGAAAGAGAGAACTTGAGGAAGAACTACAGAACAAAGAGAAGGATTTGAAGTCCAACAAAGAAACTATTGCTGAATTGACAGGAAAGCAGAAGGAACTGGAGACCCAGAGAGAACAACTGAAACCACAACTGCAGGAGGTAGAGAGACAGGAGGAGGTGAACAATGAGAATGAGAGGAGGTTTCAGTCAGCAAGTTGGATAGAAAAAAAATGGAAACAAAACCCTCTAAAGGCCAAAGGGCATCTGGAGAGGAGAAAGGCAGAACTCGATGAAAAGCTACAGAATTTGGAGAGAGGCCTGAAGCTCATAGAGGCAGAAGTTACTCGACAGACAGAAAATAAAGGGAAAATAGAGGAGGAGAAGGCGCAAATCAAAGTGAGATTGAAGGAGACAGAGAAAGATATTGATGAGAATGACAGGAAGCTTGAGTCAGTCAGGAGAGAAGTCACAGAGCTCAAAATACAGCAAGAAGCATCAGAGAGAGAAAAGCAAGAGGTCAGACAGGAGACAGAGCTTCAGCTTCAGGCAGAGCTACAACAGGAAGTCAAACCTGTGGAATGTCTGGAGGAACTCAGAAAGCAGGAACCAAGTCAGAATGTAACCGGGGTGCAGGTGGAACATCATGAAGCAGCTGGGGAGCAGGACACTAATCAGGAGGCAACCAGAAAACAGGGGGGAAATAATGAGACGACTGGGGGAAAGAGGGAAAGTAGTCAGAGCACCACGGGAGACATGAGCAAAAGTCTGAAGGAAACTGAGAAACAACAGCAAAGTCAGCAGGAGAATGAGAAGCAGGGGAAAGGTCAGGAGGCAACCAAGCAGGGTGAAAGGAAGGAGGCAACCGCAGAGCAGGATGGAACTCAGGGGGAAACCATGATCCAGGGGGGGAATCAGGAGGCACCTGAGAAACCGAGGGAAAGTCAAAGCACCCCTGGGAACAAGGCCCAGGAGAAAAGTCAGGATGGAAGCAAAGCAGGCAAGAAGGTCAAACCTGTGGAAAGTCAGGAGGAAACCAGAGAGCAGCTGGAGAAATCCAACATGGAGTTCACTGAGAGAAGAGCAGAGAGTCAGGAAGAGCTGCAGGAGAAAGATAGGGATGTTCAAGGACAAGCTGAGACTAGTCTAAAAGAGACGAATGAGGAGGAAGTCTGTGTATTAACAGTCGTAGATGATACATTTACATAATCTTAATTTCTACAGTTAATGATCATATAATTTGTCAACATTAACTACTGTTAATTAAATGATTTAGATTCCTGGTGTTATCAAATTGAACACTCAATTTGCTTTTACATTATTCTGTTATTCTCAGTCAGCACTATGGAAAGTTGAGTGACAGTGATTATTGATAAGATTATTGATCTCTATTAGTCACATGACTAAATCACACATGAACATATCAGAAAGTGAAAATGAGTTGATCAGGTTGCTCGTGCAGCTTAATGCTTGACTTTCAGGTCAGCTCTCCCAGTGTTTCTGTTTCACTTCTCTCTGCTACACAAAGCTCTATACAGTGATGGAAAAGATACATGTCTAAATCAGGAAGAATATTGAATATTGAGTCTCATGTTGATTTCAGAATCAGAACCAGTTTTGTCCACCAGGTGGACAAAGAGTTTGAGTGCTACTGACAGATTAGACAGTCGCACAATACCAGACTGACACTGCAGGACAAAACATAACAGGAGCTCATGTAGAGACAAGACCGACTGTAAGACAGTAGATACGCACTAGCTGGAAACATTCAAATGAAAATAATATTTACAATCCTACATGTAGTTTTTATCACACAAGTTACTTTGTAACATTTTTATCATAAGATATTTGTATATTTTTTTCTACCATGATTGATTGTATTGCTTAGTTTTGCTGCTTTTGAATATAATCTGATAATTAACTTGTACATTATTCCTTGGTGAGAATTCACATCAGTGCATCACACCTCTCTGTAATGTGACATCAGGTGACTTGATGTTTTTGTGTGTGAATAAATTAACTTGGATCATAGCTGGATAAATGTCATGTCTATTCTGAAATCTGAAGGTTTTTCCTTGGTGGGGTGGACATGTCTCCAGACCATGTGAACTTTAGACCATGGGACTCAAACTATCCATTGCAAACAATACGAATGAAATTCCTTTAGTTGGATAAAGCTCTTTAATTGATTTATAAATTTAACTTCAGGGAAGCAGTAGCATGTCGACCAGTTTCAGCACCTGTTAGCATGATAAACAATTGACCTTGTTGACCTCAGGGCTTGGTAAGTAACTTGTCAAAGCTAAAACAAACCCAGACTCAGAGAGGTGTAGAGAGATGTTGTGGTTATTCTTAAGAGTTTCAAACTTTATTTTGTCTCTGTTATATAAACACTTGTGAAAAACACAGCCCCAGTTTAGAGACGGTGGCTTTATCTGACTTCACTTCTGAGAATCTCTTTATCTGACTTCACTTCTGAGAATCTCTTTATCTGACTTCACTTCTGAGAATCTCTTTATCTGACTTCACTTCTGAGAATCTTCATTTCTTGAAATAGTCATGAGGCCATTTTTTTATGATACAGATTAAACAAGAAAGTAATGAGACAAATCAAATAAAGAACATAAAAGTTGATTTTATTCATGAGTTAACAGCCATTCTGAAGAACGTATAAGCTTGTTGTTCCTGTTCTAAAAGCTGACTATTAGAGGCCATTTACACCTGGCGTTAACATGCGTTTTCTGCCATCAGATTGCAATCAGATTGTGCTTGACCACATTAACCTGATTCCATTTACACCTGGCGTTAACATGCATTTTCATGCCATTAGATTGCAATCTGATTGCAATCTGATGGCAGAAATGGTTCTCCTCTCAATCCGCATAAAGTTGCTGTATCCAGATTGAGAGGACACATTGCATTTACACTTGTGTTCAATGTGTACACAATGCATCCCTGACTATACCTCCGGAGGTGGTTTAGCCAATCAGATTTCAATCCTTCTTCAATGCGTTTTGGGGGTGTTTACACCTGGCATCAAGTGATAAAACACAATCGGAATGCAATCTGATCACAGAAAACGCATGGTAGCGCCAGGTGTAAATGGCCACACAGATGAGAATACTTAATAATAAAAAAGCATGATGAGGGTTAAAAGCCTTAATATAGCTGGCTGTAATCCACCAGGTTACATGGCTTCCTCCATTATGACATCATCACAGCTGCTCTTCTCCCTCACACGTTGAGCTGCAGATACACAAACAGAAACCTCCATTTTGAAAAATACATCTTATGTAAAGAGAATCCATAACTATCTTTACCTTAATTCCTCAGCTAATCAATATTTACATATTAATGGTGGCTCTTTTATCCCTGATAGCCCACATTTTTGTTCGGATAATTTTCATACTTGCATACATAAAGATGTCTGTAGTTTATTTTTTTTTAGAAGGACTAAATGCTCCATAAGTGACAAACTGACGTTTAAAGATGCTCTATTTTCCACTGACTGAAATGGTTTCTATAAGGGGGGCTTCTCGAGGCAGGTGGCACGTGAATGATGCACAGACAGCTGGAGATACACAGGCAACAACATACATTAGCCTACTATAACGTTAAGTAAAACATTTAAAGAACAATATCAAAATCTATAATTGTGTATATTCTCCAAAATATATAAATTCAAGCACTTTCAATGACCCATGTTTATTTTCAAAAACTTTCAAGGGCTTGATTTCCCCCTGCAAATTCACAAACCTTCAGTGATTTCAAGGACCCGTGGGAACCCTGTTTTGTTTGCTGCTACAGAGTGTAGAGAGAGAGAGGCCCTTCTACCTTTTTCTGTCTGCTTTTCTCATGTGGTTTCTCAGAGAAGCTCAAATTATCGTTAGTGTCTGAAGCACTTTAAATAGTACTCGACTCTGAACTCTGTGGGCGCTATTCTCCCACAGGCCTTCGGCGCTAAAACGGTCCTTAAACGCAAAAAAACGTGCCTTGCGCCTGTTTTGGGACGATATCAATATGGCTTTACGGTGCCAAATGCGCTTTAGGCTGAATGGGCGTGGCGCAGTCCCAGAATGGGCCAAAGTGGGCATGTCGGCCTTAAATCTCGGCGTACTGATATCTTCCCACCTGGCGTAAATTTAGCACTTTGCGCTTTTGAAAAGCAGGCCTATTCAGTGCGCCAGTTGCGCGGAGCGCTCCCCTCTGGCTCTCTCCCTCCCCTCTGGCTCTCCCCTCTGTCACCCTTCTCTGTGTCACTCTCTCCCTCTCTCCTCAGTCTGACAGGCACAATACGACTGTCTCTCTCTGACTCCCTCGCTCAGACAGACACAACACACGTCCTATAGGAAATAGCAGTTGTAAGTTCACTGCCTGTGAATGTCCCAGCATGCAATTGGGTACTCCATTTCGCTACTAAATAGCAACCAAATGAGGCGAAATAGATATAAAAGGTCGATCTAAAATAATGTGTAATGGTAACACAGCCTGCAATTGTAGAACATTTCAATATTGGACCAAATAAAACATCGAAATTAAAACACCACCCTAAGTGAAACATATATGTCCTCCTGGGCCTATATATATCCCTTGTCGATTTAACGTGATTTAGATAGGTGACAGCGGGAACGTGATGTCGGCTCCAATAACTTGGCCCTACTTCACATTTAGTTTTACAATAAAAACACATTTATGCAATGACTTTACATAATGTAGGGTATATTTATGTGCATCATTCTACCTGCAGCAGGGGAGAGAAAACGATATCTTTCTGGACAAACTTTCACCAATATAAAATTTATCTCATCATATAGGGATAGGCTATATTTTTCTAGCTGATGCCTTTAGAACATTCTTTTCACTTTGATCTTGCTATAGTGTAGCATATTTACATGCTTGCAGTATTTAAACTGCAGTTAGATTGGTTTGAGAAGCATCATATGGAATAATAGCCTATAATGGAGACAGACAGACTGGATGAAGGGAGGGGGGGGCGGCAGAGCGCTTGGCTTTCGTCAGGTTTTGTGGGACCACTGGAATTGGAGCTTAAAAGGCAAGCGTGCGATTCGTTTATTGCACTTATCCAATGAGCATGACGGTGCATAATTTTACGCTTAAAAGGCGTGGTTGTAATGCTTTAGGCTGGTTTAGCGCCAGCACGACGATATCAAGTGCGCTGGTCCACGCCCACTGATTTGCGCTGCGCCAGGCGCTCGGCCTAGAAACAACGGCGATGCAACGATAGAGGGGCCTGTATCTCCTGCCCCAGAAGCAACTGGCCCCACCTAATAATAAAGATAATGATGCTGATGTTGGTCCACCAGAACAGCTTCAGTGCTCCTTGGCATCAATTATGTGTTTGAACTCTACTAGGAGGGATGCCACACCCTAACCATGGTTTTAATTGTTTAATTAGGGATCAAACATGTTTGGAAGAACTTGCTCTAAATGTGCTTTGCAGCCCTTATGTACTCAAGCGTTGCCTTTATTTAAGCAGTTACTTATATTAGTCTATATTAGTCTATTTTCTGTACCTCTGTGTCTCCAACATCGAAACAGTTCCACCATCAACACCAGAGCCATCGATAAGAAGATGACAACAGTCCTTATCAGGAGGAGATGATGGGAAGCATGGGTGTCTTTGTGAAGTGCTGGAAAGATAAGAAAAAGTTGATGCTCCAACACTATGATACAAGGTGGTGTCTTAATGCAGCAATAACAGAACCTTTTCTCTTTAAATAACAAAATAAATTGGATATTATCAGTCTGTATTAATGCACAAATCCCCCTGTTTGACGTTTCAGAGATGTTGGCAGGTTTTGGGGCAACAAAAAGCATCTCAGTCCAGCAGTGTCAAGATAATTTCACTTCATTACAAAATAATAAAATAAAATAAAATAAAATAAAATAAAATAAAATAAAATTTAAGAAATTTAAATACAATTAAATACAATTAAATACAATTAAATACAATTAAATACAATTAAATACAATTAAAATAAATATTGGAAAGTGAAATTGCACAAAATCCACAAAACCAACAATCTGAATGTGAAGATATGCAGTGAGCCGTAATAAAGTTGTTATACACAACAAAACAGATTTGAGCCCCCAAATATTTTATCCCCCAGGTATTCTTACATGATTTAGCCTTCTGGAACAGCAAGCGGATAAATTCTGTTACAATACAAGTTGACATTTAGTTGTCTCTTCACAAAACTGTTACATTAATAGACTTTCTACCAAGTGCAAAAGTGAGATGAGATGAAGATGAGATGAACTTTATTGTCCCCGAGGGGAAATTTGTCTTGGGCAAATAGTGCCGTACAACAGCCACATATCGCAAGTATCGAGGTTTTGACACAATACATACAACAGACAGGAAAAAACACATCGAGCATACAGTGTGGTCTCTTGCCAACATGCGCTTTCCACTGGGAAATTGTGCCAGCGGTGTAATATAGAATTAAAAGACAGCAAACACTGGTTAGTTCAATTTGGTTCAACACTTCATCCTAATGACATTCTAAGCATATTGCACAGTCATTATGGGTTTATTGCACAACCCTCATTGCAATTTCCCATATGATAAAGTAAAAGAATTGAAGATAAAATAAATACAATTTTTGGAGGTACAAACCTCACCTCAAGAGCAATAGGGCACTCAACTAAATAAAACCAGAACTCAGTATAAGACAGTACAATAGAGAGTTCTGCTTTGTTTAAAAAAGAATTCAGCTCTACTAATACTAGGACAGGCAATCCAGATTAGTAGAGAGTTCTGCTTTGTTTTAAAAGAATTCAGCTCTACTAGTACTAAGACAGGCAAGATTAGCCTCTGTTTGTAGAGAGTTCTTAATAAGGAGTAAGAGTTAAAAAAAAGAAGCTAAGAGAATAAAATAAAATAAAAATAGTAAAAATAGTAAAATAAATAAAATAAAATAAAATAAAATAAAATAATAAAATATATAAAAAAGGTGAGAAGAAATCGACCTGCATATGACCTGGTTTTTAAAAGAGGTTACAGCAGCAGTGGACAGCCTCCTACGACTGGGTCCTTACCCGCTCTTCTTGTGGGGAACACCCTCTTTGGGGAAGGGGCAGTGCCGCCTGTTTGTTCAACAATAGCACAGAAGTGGGTAGGAAAGAGAGTTTGAAGCGGTTACTCTTACATCTATACGCTCTGTATCGTCTGCCCGAGGGCAGCAGGTCATAATCACAGAATAAAAGGTGAGATGGGTCATTCAGGATTTTAAGTGCTAGGCTGATGACCTTTTTTTCGAAGATTTGGAGAGGTGCAAAGTCTCTCTTGCCAATCACTTTCATTGCTGTATTTACAATTTTTGCAAGTCTCGTTTTGAGCTGTATGGGAAGTGTTCCATACCATGCTGCCATACCGTACCTGATGAGGCTTGTCAAAGAAGTGTCAAACACTGGTTCTTGACAGTAGCTAGCCTACATGACGTCACATCATCTTCATGAAAAACAGCCATAAATCTAATTCTCTTCATCATTTTGGAAACAGTGTTATGTCTCACCTCTCACAGCCAGCCAGCTCTCTGGTGATTCTCCAACAGCAGAGATGTTACACTTGTAGAGGCCTTCATCAGATTGTGAAACACTGTAGATGGTCATCTCTCCTGTAGAACCGGTCTGGAGGAAGAGGCCATCTTTATAGAAAGCAGCTGGGAGGTTGGAGCGAGGCCAGACTGTACAGTTCAGAGTCACATCATCTCCCTCCATCACAGGACAGACAGGAATCTCCATGGTCACAGACCCAGCTGGACGTGAAAAAAGAAAAATTAGACATGAGTTTCTTTGCGTGTGTCATAGGTGTTGCAACAGTTTGGGATGAGAGTAGATCTGAAATTGCGGCCTAGCGGTATTCATGGGGGGACAGATACATTTCACAAACCTCATATATATCACATATTTCATTGCATTTTTTATTATTGTTGTTTTAAGGATTTTGTTTGTTATGGTTAGGGTTAGGCAGTATACAACTTGGTTATGTTTGGGTTTGAGTTTTCTTATCTAACCACAACCAAACCCTATCCCTAACCTTATTATTAGGGTATTATTAAGGATCCAATCACGAAGTGCGTGGATCCCTATTGTAATTGTTCTGATTATTATTTTTCTTCTTCTTCCGCCCTAAAACAGTATGTAGCCTACGTCAGAAACCATACGGCTCAAAGTAACCAGACTTTGCACATAGGTTGGAAATGTGACCCACTACTCAGAGACAAAAAATCAGCCATATTGCCCAGATGGTGGCGCTATAACAGACCATTTCACATTCTGGTCTATAACTCCTAAAACATGAGTCAGAGAATCAAAATTCCAATTCTCCTGGATTCGATACGCATCTATACATATGTCCGCGCCACTCATGAGTGAACCTTATGATGCTGCCCGCGTCATCCGGGGGGGCACAGGCCCCCCTGGACCCCCCTAGTGGGTGTGAGCCTCACACTGTTTGATTTGTTCAAGACACTGTTCATTCTACAGTGTCTTGAAGGCATTCAGCATCATCACATTCTCTTGATAGCACAACATTTTTTATTAGTGTTAAAATTACGGGCAGCTGGGAGGTACGGTGGTGCAGTGGTAAGCACTATCGCCTCACAGCTCGAAGGTCGTGGGTTCGATTCCCACCTGGGCCGATGTGAACACTGAAGGAATGCGTGCCCGTCCGCATGTCCTCGAGTGCCCACCACCTGGGTGGGGTTGGCAAAAATGGCCTTTCTGTGTGGAGTTTGCATGTTCTCCCCGTGCCTCCCGGGGGTCTCCTTCATATAGGAACCCCCTTCACAAAAACATGCAACATCCTGGTTGCTTATATGGTTCCTCCTCTGATCGTTAAGGGTGCCTGTTCAGAGGGAGGGGAACTGGTTGGAATAGCGTGAACCTCCCACGTGCTATGTCCTACCGGTGAAGCTTCCTCGGGCAGGTGAAAAGAAGCGGCTGACTTGACTGCCCATGTCTCGGAGGATGCATGGAATCAGTCTCGGCCCTCCCCAGATCGGCAGAGGATGGAGTAGCAACCAGGATTGAGTAATTCAAAATGAGCACTAAAACGGGGGATAAAAATGGGATAAAAAATCGGGAAAAAAACATTAAAAAAAGTAAAGTGTAAAGCACTTTGGATAAAAGCGCTATATAAATGCAGGCCATTTACCATTTACCAATTACTGCAAAGCGCACGTAGGGCACGATCCTGGCGGCTGTCCTGGCACCCTTCATGAGCTCGGAAAAAGGCCTCTTCATCTACAACTCCAGGTCTGAATTTCAGTCCCAGTCCACCCCTGGTTACCTGCAGTCTAATTGACGCGAGAATGGAGTTGGAGCTGATCGATTGTAGGTCCAGACGACATTTCCGTTAATAATAAAAAAAAAAAAGCTACATATGAGATGTTGTCAGACTGTAAACAATGACGGACGGGGCAGGACCTGCGCTCTACAGAGGAACCCATGACATATCGGCAGTCTGTCCCAGAGCCATATTAGTATAGTATAGTAACTGGTATAGTAACTGGTAGTTTCCAAGTAGTGCCGAAAAACCCCAATGTAGGCTAATGTTTTTTGTTGTATATTTCCAAATTTTACTCACAAATGTCGCCCACAGCCAGCCAGCTTTCTGCTGATTCTCCAGCACCAGAGATGCTGCACTTGTAGAGTCCTTCATCAGACGTGGAAACATGGTGGATGGTCATCACTCCTGTAGAGCTGGTCCCGATGATGAAGCCATCTTTATAGAAAGCAGCTGGGAGGTTGGAGGAAGTCATGTTCTTGTTTTTACAGCGCAGAGTCACAGCATCTCCCTCCATCACAGGACGAACAGGACTATCCAGGATCACAGACCCAGCTGCACAATTATGATTGATAAAAATATATAAAGTTATAAAGTACATATAAAGTATGTTAAACATGAGTTTAATACACAATCAGACACAGTGAGTGAATACAAGCTATACAAAGGATAGCCTATATTGTCCAAATACAGACACAATAATGAATGAGCAATGGATATACAGTAGTTCCCACGATCAACATGTGAATTCACGCTAATTATCCTGAAACCGTTTTTAAACAAAGACTGAAAACACCTTTTTAATCTGGCTTTTAAAGTTAAAAAACACTCCCACAGTATGAAACAAAACATACACTTTACATATCTTCCCCCTTTTATATGTGTATTCTTTATATTTTAGAGATAGGCCTACTGAATGATGGCCCTTAGTAATTACTTTTATTTATTTATTTATTTATTTATTTATTTATTTATTTATTTATTTATTTATTTTTTTACTTTTTATTTATGCCTTTTCATATATATAGACAAAACACTCAGCAACATGTATAAACAAAAACAAAAAAACAAAACAAAACAAAACAAAACAAAACAAAACAAAACAAAAACCAACAACAAGAATACAGAAACATCACCAACAGTGACAAAACAAAAACAAACAAAACAAAATATATACATGAAACGCAACACCCTTCCATGTTTGATTGCTGATCAATTGTTGGAAACAACTTCATGTCTATCACAACCATTACTTCAGTAACTCACATTCCATCACAAAACATACAGGTCTTATTCCACCAACATACAAGTATTTCATTGAACCCTTGTCTTTATTCAGTCGTCATTTCTGACCTACCTGATGTCCATAATGACCATATATCACTAAAGTTGTCCATTTTAAATTGTATTTTAGCTGTAATCATTTCCATGATGGACACCTCATTCACCTTTTGTTTCCATTGTTTTATGTTCGGGGGTTGTGGCTGCAACCATAGGACAGTAATATTTTTCTTAGCTATCAAGAGCATGGTCCTCAATAAATACAATTTCTTTTTTTCCATTGGAGTTTCTGTTGGGATGCCTAGGATAAATAGTTTTGGATCAAGATTTAATTTTATATTCAAAATGCGTTCTATTTCCTTTTTCACATCCTCCCAGTACCCCTGCAGCTTAGGGCAAGCCCATAGTATATGTGAAAGGTCTCCCTGTTGGCCACAACCCCTCCAACATAATCCTGATGATTTTCCATATTTAGCCATTATGGCAGGAGTTCTGAAATACCTATTTTTGACCTTCCAGTCAAACTCCCTCCAGTTTGGACTGTTTGTTAGTTTATGACCAGACATACACGCTTCATCCCATTCAATTTCAGAGATTACACTATTCAATTCCAGTTCCCATCTTTTTTTGCTGTCCCAATCTTTATCCCTTAAATCATGTTGCAATGCTTTGTAGAATTTTGAAATAATTCCTTTCTTAAGTTTTTCTTCCTCCCCTCTTATAATGAGTTGTTCTATGTTTGATGGATCCCTTAATATATTTTCCCATTCCTTGTTTTTCTGGAGATAATGTCTAACTTGTAGAAATTTATAATGATCTTGGGCAGGTAGATTAAATTCCTCACTAATTTGTTCAAATGATTTTAGTGTTTGCCCATCAAATAGTTGGCCAATATACACCAGTCCCCTATCCATCCATTTCTTAAAGCCTGTATACAAACTGGCTGGTTGAAAGTCTGGGTTTAATGCAATTTTAGTAGCATTAAACCCAGACTTTCAACCAGCCAGTTTATTTATTTATTTATTTATTTATTTATTTATTTATTTATTTATTTATTAATTTATTTATTTATTTATTTATTTATTTATTTATTTATTTATTTATTTATTTATTCAATGGAGATATGTGTCTTTTTAATTGAACTCTTCAGTTAATATAGACATTATGTACCAGTGACATTGATGTGGACACTGTTGCTTCTCTCTCCATTTCCAGCCTCACACCAGTATTCTCCACTGTCTGTTATATAGGCCCTTTTAATTGTGCAGGACAACCCTTTTGATGCCTCCCAGTTATTGGGACATATGCGAACTCCTCCCTTGATCTTCTTCATAACTCTCCATCCAGTCGAGCCATCAAACACCTCACATTTAAAAGACACAGACGTGTATTCAAAGATCTGCAGTCTGTCAGGAACAATACGAGGATCTGAGAGAGAGAGAAACAGAGAGGAACAGAGACAATAAATTAAGAAAATTATTCCTAAAGGAAATATACATGTACCTTGAATTGTCTTGTATACTGAATTATGAACTGTGCTTTTCATTAATGTAATAAAAATGAGAGGGGAAAGGAAGCCATGACACTGATGAAGGCATTTATGCCAAAACACACAACAACAGCAAAGACGGACTGAAGCATCCGCTCTCACAACACGTTCTCACTCCGAGCTAATCAAATAGCGTCACATTGTCATGCACCTTGTGCGCCGGACGTTAATGTTGGACGTCAACGTGCAG
>NC_139628.1:25170257-25192757 GCF_964638095.1 Poromitra crassiceps | reverse complement strand
CAGCAGCAGTCAGAGGACACTGAGAACGCTACAGATCTCTCTGCAGTAGATGAACCTGCATGACAACCAAACTTGCGTTCTTTCCCGACTAGAACACTCATTGGAAAAAGTAGGTGAGACTTTTTTGAGATACCAAAGTGGTTTTACATGTTGCCAAAAAATACAATTTAATTGACTGCTTCTACCTGCTAATAATGAGTGCGAAAAGGAGCAAACATTGATGGTTATGGTCATATGGTCCTATCTTAATATTCCTCTAAATCTGGTTTGAAAAGGCCTGGCTTTCCGTGGCACACCCAATGAGCCAAGTTGGCTACGCTACTGGTCTGTGTGTGTGTGTGTGTGTGTGTGTGTGTGTGTGTGTGTGTGTGTGTGTGTGTGTGTGTCTGTGTGTATGTGTGTGTGTGTGTGTGTGTGTGTGTGTGTGTGTGTGTGTGTGTGTGTGTGTGTGTGTGTGTGCAGGGGCGGACAGGGATCATAATTCAGGCCAGGCATTAGATACCAAGCAGGCCAGGCCGATACAGGCCGTCGCGCGGTCGCCGGCAAAAAATTTGGGCCATTTGAAGCCCAATTTGGGCCGTTTGAAGGCCAATTTGAGTCGTTTGAAGCCCAATTTGGGCCGTTTGAAGCCAGATTTGGGCCGTTTGAAGCCCAATTTGGGCCGAGTCCAATTTTACAATGAGATGCACCCCCTTTAACCCTGAAGTGTAATGATTACTTCAGACTAACTAATAAAGTAATAAAACCACTAGTAAACCAGTAGGCGGCGCCTGGCCTGCTGTTCAGTGAGTAGCCTGACTGCGGGCACCATTTTTTTTTTTTTTGTGTGCATTTGCCCGACGTGCCCGATTATGCAGTCCGCGCCTGTGTGTGTGTGTGTGTGTGTGTGTGTGTGTCTGTGTCATGCGCGTAGCCACGGGTGCGGCTGGGTGTGCAAATGCCACCCACACAGGCAGCTGGCGCACCCAAACAGACACATCAGCTGTCATGCACAGCCTGTCGGCCATTCAGACCAATACATTACATTACATTACATTACGTCATTTGGCAGACGCTTTTATCCAAAGCGACTTACAATAACACATTTTTTTGTCAGCAATAGAACAATCAACTATGGAGCACAGTCTATGACAACTACAACTTCTGAAGGAACAGTGGTACAAGTTTAGGTTAGTGGTACAAGGTTGGTTAGAATTTTTTTTTTTTTTTTTTTTTTTTTTTTAATAAGGAAAGAGAGAGAACGAAGTTAGATCAAGAAGGGCCCAGATGGAGCCTGAAAAGGTGTGTCTTTAGTCTTTTCCGAAAGATCGGCAGTGATTCAGCAGTCCTGACCGAAGGTGGAAGCTCGTTCCACCATTGAGGTGCCAGGGACGAGAAGAGTCGAGATCGGGATGAGCGACTTTTGAGCCCCCGTAGCGAAGGAGGGGCGAGGCGACCTGCACTGGTGGAGGAGCGAAGGGAGCGGTGAGAGGTTTGGAACCTGACCATGGATTGCAGGTACCGGGGAGCTGACTGGTGTACTGCCCTGTAGGCCAGTACCAGTGTCTTGAATTTGATGCGGGCCGAGATGGGAAGCCAGTGGAGCTCCTGGAAGAGGGGAGTGACGTGAGAGAATTTGGGTTGGTTGAATATCAGACGGGCTGCAGCGTTCTGAATGAGCTGAAGCGGTCGGATGTCGGTGGCAGGTAGGCCGGCCAGGAGCACGTTGCAGTAGTCCAGGCGGGAGGAGACAAGAGACTGGACCAGGAGTTGAGTCGCTTCTCTTGTGAGAAAGGGACGGATTTTGCGGATGTTGTAGAGAGAGAACCTACAGGAGCGCGCTGTAGCAGCTATGTTGGCAGAGCAAGACAGCTGGTTGTCAAGGATCACCCCAAGGTTCTTAGCTGTTTGGGAGGGAAGTACAGTGGTGTTGACAATGGAGATGGAGAGATCTGCGAGAGGGCAGTCTTTTCCTGGGAGGAAGAGTAGCTCGGTCTTACCAAGGTTGAGCTTGAGGTGGTGGGCAGACATCCAGTCGCCAATGTCTTTGAGGCATGCAGAGATGCGAGCCTCGATTTGAGTGTCAGAGGGGGGGAAGGAAAGGAAAAGCTGGGTGTCATCAGCATAGCAGTGATAAGAAAAGCCATGAGAAGAGATCACATAGGCAAGAGATCTGATATAGAGAAGGAAAAGTAAGGGGCCCAGGACTGAGCCCTGGGGGACACCGGTGGTAAGAGGACAGGATCTGGAGAGGGACCCTCTCCATGAGACCTGGTATGAGCGGTTCGAGAGGTAGGAAGCAAACCAGGAGAGTGCAGAGCCTGAAATGCCGAGGTCAGACAGAGTGGAAAGAAGCCGTTTTTGGAGCTGCCAACGTCTTTCTGCAATTCATAGCGTTTTTGGAGCTGCCAACGTCTTTCTGCAATTCATTCTCTATGTAAGGACGCGCTAGACGTGCTCCTCTTTTAATGAACGCACCTGGCGTTTCAGCGCTGGTGGCGTCTGTTGTTTTTGGAGGAGCGCTGTGGGCGTTTTTAAGCTGAAAAAAGTTGAACATTAGAGGAAAAGCGCCCTGATCGTCTTTTTCACTCTTCCTACCTTTTCTCCTCCCGAGGGATTTTCAACCTCTGCTGCTGCCAGAATTAGCAATAATCTGGCTTTCATGTGGACAGTGAACAACATCAAACAGACAAAACTAGCTGGCTACTGGCCGTGTGGTCATTGTGTTCTGACCTGTACTGCACGCGACTACACGGGAAAAACAAACAGAGCACAAAAAAAACTGCTCCGTGCGCTGTGTTTTGTGCACAATGGAAGCGCTCTCAACATGATTTTCATAGCGTTCTGACTGAAAAAAGCGCTTTGGGTGTGAACGCTTGGTGGTGGACAGTGGAGAGACAGACGATGATGAAGATGATGCAGCCGAAACAATGACGTTAATAACAGCGGGGGGACGCAGCCAAAAACACACTGGTGGTTTGTGCAGCAGCAGTCAGAGGACACTGAGAACGCTACAGATCTCTCTGCAGTAGACGAACCTGCATGACAACCAAACTTGCGTTCTTTCCCGACTAGAACACTCATTGGAAAAAGTAGGTGAGACTTTTTTGAGATACCAAAGTGGTTTTACATGTTGCCAAAAAATACAATTTAATTGACTACTTCTATACCTGTTAATAATCAGTGCGAAAAGGAGGAAACATTGATGGTTATGGTCATATGGTCCTATCTTAATATTCCTCTAAATCTGGTTTGAAAAGGCCCCAAAAAAAATTTGGTCCAAATGGTCCGCCCCCTGGCAAACCCTGGCTTTCCGTGGCACACCCAATGAGCCAAGTCTGGCTACGCTACTGGTCTGTGTGTGTGTGTGTGTGTGTGTGTGTGTGTGTGTGTGTGTGTGTGTGTGTGTGTGTGTGTGTGTGTGTGTGTGTGTGTGTGTGTGTGTGTGTGTGTGTGTGTGTGTGTGTGTGTGAGTGTGTGTGTGTGTGTGTGTGTGTGTGTGTGTGTGTCTGTCTGTGTGTCTGTGTGTCTGTCTGTCTGTCTGTCTGTCTGTCTGTCTGTCTGTCTGTCTGTCTGACCATCGTTCACCTTCTGGTGATGCACTCTACTTGCCTGTCATTCACACTTGTTATTGTATTACTTCTGCCTAAACTCTCTCTCAAAGAGTTACTGTCACTTCATGTCTGTAGAACTAAAACTTCAATCTGCAGTCTTCAATTAGCAGAAGAGCTCCAGCATGTTTGTAATAATGCATTACAAATGCAGTAGCCATGAGAAGCATTTCACTGTTCATTTCCATAAGTAGAAAAATAAGCCATCAATGAAATGAGAGATTTATACTCGACACACAACCTTATAGAGCTGAACTGAATTCAACAAACAGGAATAACAATTCCTTTAAAATATTTCTTCCCAGGTCACTAGGTGTCACACACACACACACGCACGCACGCACGCATGCACACACACACACACACACACACACACACACACACACACACACACGCACGTATCGCCTGTTTCATAAACACTTCCTTACTGGCAAGATGACAGAGAAATGTTTTTATTACTCATGATAATATGAATAAATTAATCATTTTTTGCCCTGACAAGTGTCTGTAAATGAATAACGGGAATGAGTTAACTGTATTCCAAAGTTCAGTTTGTTTTAAGCAGAGAGTAGTTTAAGTAGCGCACAAATAAAACATAAATAAAATAGTGTCCTCAATTATGTTGTTCAGACTGAAGCAAATAGACATTTCAGACTCACTACATATGTTTAGGGCTAGACTGATAAGTCAGTTTGACAATTTGACCACCTCTAAAATGAGGGAGGTTCCTCTCTGATCACAGAAAACAGTGTGGAAGAACATATGTAATCAAGTGTTTTTTTGTTGAGTATATTTGTTCTTTTGATTGTTCACAGTTTCTTTAAAAGGCCTGATGTGGTGGTTCAGTCTGCACCCCCCGACCCCCCCCCCCGGCCCGATGTGGTGGTTCAGTCTGCACTCCCCCCCCCCCCCCCCCATGTAGTGGTTCAGTCTGCTCCTCCCCCTTGAATATGAACAGTAGTTGCCTGGTTTCCTTCCCCAATTTGTGCTTTTATCTGAAGCACATGAGTTTCTCTATGAAGGAAATGTGCTAATGTGCTAATTTCTGAATGATGTTTCACAGGCTTTTTCATCCTGACACAAGGAAGACAAAACCATCCATCTGGCAGCGTCAGGTTAATAGCCTAATGAGTAGCCTATCATCCATACATTGGCTATCGGCACGGCAGCTTCATAAAAACACTATTTATAGCGGCGTTCACAAAATCATGCATAAAAGCCATTCCAGTAATATAGAATAGAATAGAATAGAATAGAATAGAATAGAATAGAATAGAATAGAATAGAATAGAATATTTACTGCAAATTCATTGTCAACACTGTAGGAAATTTGGGTTGCAGTGTGTTCACAGTAGGCTAAGATCAGAAAGAGTGAAAACAATAAAAGGAATACGATAAAATAACAAAACAACATCAATATGTAATACACTACTGCACTGCTGTAATAGCCTAAATGATAAGCAAATTGAGAAATACAGGCACAACAGGGTTAATTTATGATATAAGCAAACAGACAGAGTATATTTCCAAAACTGTCACTGACATCAGGTGACCAGGATGAAGTTAGACTTTGGCCCTGCTACTTCCTCTATCTCTGTGCGGACAGGTGAGTCGATCATCCAGGTATGAATTATGTTATCAAATTCAATTCTTATTCTTAAATTGCTTATCATAATCATGCTTTTAGAATGAAAGCAGGTCTGACATAAGGTGCAGGAGGTTTCCTTTCAAAAACATTTTTTTTTTCATATTGTCTATATGAGTTATTTATTGCGCTCAAAATGGTATGAAATGTAGTAATAATAATTGAATCATAAAACGTCAACAGCACTTATTTGACTTTGAAAACAGACTGTTGTTTTGAGTGATTGAGCACAAAGTCCTGTCGGTCATTATGGATTTACATGTCAGTAATTTATTGAAGCAACTGGACTTGCACTGTCTGGTCATTGCCAGGTCGTTATTGGAAATAAGAATTTGTTCTTAAATAAGTTGCCTGGTGAAATAAAGGTTGGTGATGATGATTATGTAAATTATGAACAATGTATCCAGTCTAATATATTCAACAAATATGGCAGCCTTAATACACAATTTAAAATTATTATTTTGCAGGATGAGGTTAGGCATCCAGCAAAAGAGAGCACCAACCAAACAGCACAGCAGGCTGGTCCGGTGCTCTCAGAGGGCAATCTTACTGAGGCTTCAGATAGATATCCAAAAGGAGACATCATGGAGCACACCCGGATCAAGTATAAAGGTTTCTTTATTGACTAACGTTTCGACAAGTGTGTCTTCATCAGAGTCTTCTGATTTATAGTCAAAACTGTTTTATAATCTTTGACTAATGGCGATATGAAAGTGAAACTAGTTCTCAAGCACAAATAAAGGACAACCTAGTTGAGGAAATGACTATTGTAAAATTGAAAGGTTTGAAACAGTTCACCAGGCAGGTTTGCATCACTGACCTAAATAATATGGACAAATCCATCCACTATTTTATGGCCTCATGTTCTGCAGCAAAGTGTTGTCTGTCGCCATCTTGGGGTCCTTGTGCAGCTCACGTGAGAGGGGGGTTTCCCAGAGCCACAGCTCTGCCTGCTATTGGTCCGTGATCGGCAAGCTGCGCAATCACTGGACAGGTGACCTGTCAATCACCCCCTTTTATATCGTCTATTTTACTCCAAAAGGGAGAGTTATAATAATTACCTACCTAGAGTTGTTATGAAAAGGTTAAATTAGCTATATACCAAAACCATGTTTCGGTCCAGGCTGTAAAGATGCTTAATCAGTGTTACAAAGCATTTTAACATGGGGGTGAACGGGAACGACGGGACTTCTGAGTCCTGCCTCAAGTGGCCATTCGAGGAATTACAGCTTTCGGGGTTATACTTCTGTGTACTCATGGAAAAACCTCAGAGCTTGCCCACTGGTTTGCATTCATTCATAATGTTTGTAAATTATATGTTTCCAATAGGCAGGGCCACATTTAGTTGCCAGATTTCTGAATGGAGTTTGGTGTGGCTGCCTCTCCACATAAGAAAATTGGGCAAGCTAATGTTATCTATGATCTCTTGGCAGTTTTAACAAAATAGCAACAGGCTTTCGACTGTCGGGCCATTCATGAGGTTCCAGCAGGTTACATGCATCGATATTATCCACATTGACGGTGTCACCCGGTATCATGGGAGTCAAGAATGCATTGTGTTGCTCACCCACCAAATCACCGTGACGTCACCATGTAAACAAATTTACTTCCGGGTACCACTTGGGGAAGGCGGCAGGTTTAAATGTGCGTGTTCATATAAATGCTGTCAAACCCTCTCGTTGTTTTCGGCCGACTACTTTCAATTTAAATGGTTAAACGGTTGGTAAACATGCTTGTCCGACGTATCTAGCCTTTCTTCTGTGTTTGTTTTATGTAGTGTTAGCATGCTAATAACGTTTGTTTGTCTGTCAAACTCGCTGTTTTTTTGCAGACTCGTTAACGTTACAGACAGAGCTATTGACGCCACGTTAATTTAATTTAGCTTCAAGTCTACTCTGGTCTGGTCCAACAGGTAAATTAGCTAGTCTGGTCTCCACTAACGTTAGTGAAAGTGTTGTTATGAATGATATTAAACAACAACACAACAGGGACGAACCATTTTTGTCTTCTTTGTCTGTTTTTGTCTTCAACACGTCAGTTTGTGCCGTCCACTGCCATTATAATGTGTGGACCCAGGGGTACCCGGAAGTAAATGTAAACATCCCCGCTGATTTGGTCTATTCTCTATTAATGAATGCGTCTTTGAAGTTGAATTTAAATAAAGGAACGGCCAGCAGAGGGTGATGTTGAGCAGTTTATATCTGGCTGTTATTCAACACTAGGCACTAAACGCACGCTCGCCCTGCAGCTCGCAGACACAGCTCTGCTGCTGCGTGGCCTCGCCTGCCCTATTGGCGTGCACACTGTCTCCCTCTCTCTCTCCCTCAGTCTCTCTCCCCCTCTCTCTCTCCTCTCTCTCCCTCAGTCTCTCCCCCCTCTCTCTCTCCCTCAGTCTCTCCCCCATCTCTCTCCCTCTGCTCTCTCAACCTCTCCATCAGGCTCTCTCTCTCTCCCTCAGTCTCTCCCCCCTCTCTCTCTCCCTCAGTCCCTCTCCCTCTCTCTCTCTCTCCTCTCTCTCGCTCAGTCTCTCCCCCCTCTCTCTCTCCCTCAGTCTCTCCCCCATCTCTCTCCCTCTGCTCTCTCAACCTCTCCCTCAGGCTCTCTCCCTCTCCTCTCTCTCCCTCAGTCTCTCCCCCCCTCTCTCTCCCTCAGTCTCTCTCCCCCTCTCTCTCTCCTCTCTCCCTCAGTCTCTCCCCCCTCTCTCTCTCCCTCAGTCTCTCCCCCATCTCTCTCCCTCTGCTCTCTCAACCTCTCCTTCAGGCTCTCTCCCTCTCCTCTCTCCCTCATTCTCTCTCCCCCTCTCACTCTCCCTCTCCCTCATTTTCTCTCGTGTGTGTGTGTGTGTGTCACTGATGACATCATCAGTGATGTCACAATGCCTATATGACATCAATGACATCATCACTGATGACGGTAATTAGGGCAATCACATATTTAAACAATCCAGCTCTGTCAGTCACTCCCTGAAAGTTTCAGCCTGATCGCACGTAAAATGGCATAGCTGTGACACACGGACACTTCTCATTCTTATTATAGGATAAGATAGATAGATAGATGGATAGATAGATAGATAGATAGATAGATAGATAGATAGATAGATAGATAGATAGATAGATAGATAGATAGATAGATAGATAGATAGATAGATAGAAGGTATATTAACAGTTGGACATTTACTGTAGCTGGCAAATAAAATAATGAAAACAACCATTTTCTTAAAATCTGATTGAGCTTCATTCTAAATTCTAAAAAGGGGGGTGGGGTGGATCTTCCAGAATTATTGCGGTCAGATAAGAACAAAGAGCTGGGGGAAAAAATCTGAAAAATAAAGTAGTTGAAGAGAGTTTGGATTTCATTATTTTCATAAAATACATTTCCCCCAAAAAAGCTCCTCCTAGAAATTAACATTTAACAACTTTATATCAATGTTCAGAACTCCAAGATGCTTGACCTGAAGAATGGATTGTCCCTTGAATCTCATCTCAGAGTCTCCAGTTCCTTGGTTCTCCATCACAGTGTTGTCTTTCTTCTTCTAACACACTCATGTGGAGGTAACTCACCCCTACACAGTAAAAACACCCAGATGTGCATGGTTGGAAAGAGTACAAACAGATCTATTCAAATAGAAGTACCTTTTACTTTGATGAAATTGTATTTACTGGTTTAAAAGAAATTGACTTGAGTAAAAGTAAAAAGTAACTAATTTAAAGTGTACTCAGAGGAAAAGTTACGTTACTAGAACTCCACACCTTTTAATAATACATTACAACTGCAGTATCCATGAGCAGCATTTCCCTGTTCATTTCCATAAAAAGAAGCCATCAATTAGATGAGAGATGTATACTCGACACACAGCCTTATTAATAGAGCTGAACCACTTTAGTCAACTCAGTTCTTAAAACAAGAATAACAAACACATGTATTACTTCCCAGGTCAGCCCCATGTGATTGGTCCATCTCAGCCAATAGTGGCAATAGTTGGTGATGACATCATTTTGCCATGCCACCTGGAACCTGCCATGGATGCGGTTGCCATGACACTGGAGTGGGCGAGACCTGACCTGAACCCCAGATTTGTCTATGTGTGGCACAATCGTGACGAAATTAAGCGCCCGAGATATAAAAACCCATCCTATGAGGGAAGAACATCTCTGTTCATCAACAAACTGAAGCATGGAGACATCTCACTGAAACTGTCCAATGTGAAACTCTCTGATGAGGGGAGATACAGATGCTTCATTCCCACACTGGATAGAGACTCCATTGTTCAACTTGTTGTTGGTAAGCTGATCATGGTCTTTTACATATTTGTTCATCCAGATGATGATTATATGACGTGCCAAGTATCGTTACTCCATTTCCATTTAAACCAAATAGTCTCGTCTTCTTCATCATTAGGTGCTGTCTCCTCTCCTGTCATTGGGATGACCAAAAACAGCAGTGGAGTGGTTTTATGGTGTGAATGTAAAGGCTGGTACCCAGAGCCTGAGATGTTTTGGCTGGACGGTGAGGGAAACATCCTCTCTGCTGGACCTCCAGAGAAACTCAGAGGTCCTGATGGCCTCTATACTGTCAGCAGCAGAGTGACTGTGGAGAAGACCCTCACCAACAACTTCACCTGTAGAGTTCAACAGCAGAACATCAACCAGACCAGGGAGACACACATTCTTGTTCAAGGTACAAATGTTTTCTGAAGTCGATATGGACACTTTATTAGCTTTAAACAGCTGAGGTCTAGTTTGATATAAAGTCATGATATGGACACTTTATTAGCTTTAAACAGCTGAGGTCTAGTTTGATATAAAGTCATGATATAGACACTTTATTAACTTTAAACAGCTGAGGTCTAGTTTGATATAAAGTCATGATATGGACACTTTATTAGCTTTAAACAGCTGAGGTCTACTTTGATATCAATGCCATGCTGGTTTGTGTTTGATCATTTCAGATGAGCCATCCAGTTCTGCTGCTCTTATCATCATTGTCTTGGCTGTTGTCTTCATGTGTCTTGTTGCAGTTGTCTTTGTTGTGTGGAGATGGAGACGAAACAAAATCAGTGAGTCACACATGAATCTTTCTTCTACTTAATGTAAAGTTACTAGAGCATTGATGGTTGCAGTGATATGAAGGGTTTATTGTTCAACAATAAATACATAAATAAACAAACAAACAAACAAACAAACAAATAAATAAATAAATAAATAAATAAATAAATAAATAAATAAATAAATAAATAAATAAATAAATAAACAAATAAACACTTGTGATATTTAAAACAAAGGTGTTGTAACGTTATAGGCTAAGGTGGGGAAAAAATTGCATTCATTCAATGTATTCTACTCACATGCTGTCACTCTTTTTTATGTTTCATCTTGGGATTAAATGCTTCATATGCTATAAAGCAAGTAGCATCATACAACTGATGTTTTTAAGTTTTGGCATCACATTTTGGTTTTGCTCCCACAGTTGTGTTCAATTACATACCTTTTCTCTAAGCCTTGGATTAGAACCTCACTCAAAGAATAGATAAAAACGCATGTGCAAGGCAAAAACAAATGTTTAGATGAGAGAATAAGCCAGTAAACTAAATGTTAAACCTGTGAGAGGACATTTAGTTTGATAATCCATCATCTGACGATGGATTAAACCTGTGAAAGGACATTTAGTGTGCTGTTTTATTCTTTCTTCTAACCCCTGCTGCCAGAGACTAAGGCAATAATAAATCCAGTAAATGTGACCCTCAACACTGTGTCTTGCCTCTATTTGCACACAGAGACCAAGAAGCACCAGGATGAAACTGAACAGAGAGGAGGGGAGACATGTCTAAATGATGACACAGAAATGGAACGTCTGATGGGAAAGACAGAGAACCATCTGGATAAGAAAAAGGCAACACTTGAAGAAGAGCTACAGAAACAAATGAATGAACAGAAACGGTTTGAATGGCTGGTTTCTACATTGGTGAAACGAAAGAGAGAACTTGAGGAAGAACTACAGAACAAAGAGAAGGATTTGAAGTCCAACAAAGAAACTATTGCTGAATTGACAGGAAAGCAGAAGGAACTGGAGACCCAGAGAGAACAACTGAAACCACAACTGCAGGAGGTAGAGAGACAGGAGGAGGTGAACAATGAGAATGAGAGGAGGTTTCAGTCAGCAAGTTGGATAGAAAAAAAATGGAAACAAAACCCTCTAAAGGCCAAAGGGCATCTGGAGAGGAGAAAGGCAGAACTCGATGAAAAGCTACAGAATTTGGAGAGAGGCCTGAAGCTCATAGAGGCAGAAGTTACTCGACAGACAGAAAATAAAGGGAAAATAGAGGAGGAGAAGGCGCAAATCAAAGTGAGATTGAAGGAGACAGAGAAAGATATTGATGAGAATGACAGGAAGCTTGAGTCAGTCAGGAGAGAAGTCACAGAGCTCAAAATACAGCAAGAAGCATCAGAGAGAGAAAAGCAAGAGGTCAGACAGGAGACAGAGCTTCAGCTTCAGGCAGAGCTACAACAGGAAGTCAAACCTGTGGAATGTCTGGAGGAACTCAGAAAGCAGGAACCAAGTCAGAATGTAACCGGGGTGCAGGTGGAACATCATGAAGCAGCTGGGGAGCAGGACACTAATCAGGAGGCAACCAGAAAACAGGGGGGAAATAATGAGACGACTGGGGGAAAGAGGGAAAGTAGTCAGAGCACCACGGGAGACATGAGCAAAAGTCTGAAGGAAACTGAGAAACAACAGCAAAGTCAGCAGGAGAATGAGAAGCAGGGGAAAGGTCAGGAGGCAACCAAGCAGGGTGAAAGGAAGGAGGCAACCGCAGAGCAGGATGGAACTCAGGGGGAAACCATGATCCAGGGGGGGAATCAGGAGGCACCTGAGAAACCGAGGGAAAGTCAAAGCACCCCTGGGAACAAGGCCCAGGAGAAAAGTCAGGATGGAAGCAAAGCAGGCAAGAAGGTCAAACCTGTGGAAAGTCAGGAGGAAACCAGAGAGCAGCTGGAGAAATCCAACATGGAGTTCACTGAGAGAAGAGCAGAGAGTCAGGAAGAGCTGCAGGAGAAAGATAGGGATGTTCAAGGACAAGCTGAGACTAGTCTAAAAGAGACGAATGAGGAGGAAGTCTGTGTATTAACAGTCGTAGATGATACATTTACATAATCTTAATTTCTACAGTTAATGATCATATAATTTGTCAACATTAACTACTGTTAATTAAATGATTTAGATTCCTGGTGTTATCAAATTGAACACTCAATTTGCTTTTACATTATTCTGTTATTCTCAGTCAGCACTATGGAAAGTTGAGTGACAGTGATTATTGATAAGATTATTGATCTCTATTAGTCACATGACTAAATCACACATGAACATATCAGAAAGTGAAAATGAGTTGATCAGGTTGCTCGTGCAGCTTAATGCTTGACTTTCAGGTCAGCTCTCCCAGTGTTTCTGTTTCACTTCTCTCTGCTACACAAAGCTCTATACAGTGATGGAAAAGATACATGTCTAAATCAGGAAGAATATTGAATATTGAGTCTCATGTTGATTTCAGAATCAGAACCAGTTTTGTCCACCAGGTGGACAAAGAGTTTGAGTGCTACTGACAGATTAGACAGTCGCACAATACCAGACTGACACTGCAGGACAAAACATAACAGGAGCTCATGTAGAGACAAGACCGACTGTAAGACAGTAGATACGCACTAGCTGGAAACATTCAAATGAAAATAATATTTACAATCCTACATGTAGTTTTTATCACACAAGTTACTTTGTAACATTTTTATCATAAGATATTTGTATATTTTTTTCTACCATGATTGATTGTATTGCTTAGTTTTGCTGCTTTTGAATATAATCTGATAATTAACTTGTACATTATTCCTTGGTGAGAATTCACATCAGTGCATCACACCTCTCTGTAATGTGACATCAGGTGACTTGATGTTTTTGTGTGTGAATAAATTAACTTGGATCATAGCTGGATAAATGTCATGTCTATTCTGAAATCTGAAGGTTTTTCCTTGGTGGGGTGGACATGTCTCCAGACCATGTGAACTTTAGACCATGGGACTCAAACTATCCATTGCAAACAATACGAATGAAATTCCTTTAGTTGGATAAAGCTCTTTAATTGATTTATAAATTTAACTTCAGGGAAGCAGTAGCATGTCGACCAGTTTCAGCACCTGTTAGCATGATAAACAATTGACCTTGTTGACCTCAGGGCTTGGTAAGTAACTTGTCAAAGCTAAAACAAACCCAGACTCAGAGAGGTGTAGAGAGATGTTGTGGTTATTCTTAAGAGTTTCAAACTTTATTTTGTCTCTGTTATATAAACACTTGTGAAAAACACAGCCCCAGTTTAGAGACGGTGGCTTTATCTGACTTCACTTCTGAGAATCTCTTTATCTGACTTCACTTCTGAGAATCTCTTTATCTGACTTCACTTCTGAGAATCTCTTTATCTGACTTCACTTCTGAGAATCTTCATTTCTTGAAATAGTCATGAGGCCATTTTTTTATGATACAGATTAAACAAGAAAGTAATGAGACAAATCAAATAAAGAACATAAAAGTTGATTTTATTCATGAGTTAACAGCCATTCTGAAGAACGTATAAGCTTGTTGTTCCTGTTCTAAAAGCTGACTATTAGAGGCCATTTACACCTGGCGTTAACATGCGTTTTCTGCCATCAGATTGCAATCAGATTGTGCTTGACCACATTAACCTGATTCCATTTACACCTGGCGTTAACATGCATTTTCATGCCATTAGATTGCAATCTGATTGCAATCTGATGGCAGAAATGGTTCTCCTCTCAATCCGCATAAAGTTGCTGTATCCAGATTGAGAGGACACATTGCATTTACACTTGTGTTCAATGTGTACACAATGCATCCCTGACTATACCTCCGGAGGTGGTTTAGCCAATCAGATTTCAATCCTTCTTCAATGCGTTTTGGGGGTGTTTACACCTGGCATCAAGTGATAAAACACAATCGGAATGCAATCTGATCACAGAAAACGCATGGTAGCGCCAGGTGTAAATGGCCACACAGATGAGAATACTTAATAATAAAAAAGCATGATGAGGGTTAAAAGCCTTAATATAGCTGGCTGTAATCCACCAGGTTACATGGCTTCCTCCATTATGACATCATCACAGCTGCTCTTCTCCCTCACACGTTGAGCTGCAGATACACAAACAGAAACCTCCATTTTGAAAAATACATCTTATGTAAAGAGAATCCATAACTATCTTTACCTTAATTCCTCAGCTAATCAATATTTACATATTAATGGTGGCTCTTTTATCCCTGATAGCCCACATTTTTGTTCGGATAATTTTCATACTTGCATACATAAAGATGTCTGTAGTTTATTTTTTTTTAGAAGGACTAAATGCTCCATAAGTGACAAACTGACGTTTAAAGATGCTCTATTTTCCACTGACTGAAATGGTTTCTATAAGGGGGGCTTCTCGAGGCAGGTGGCACGTGAATGATGCACAGACAGCTGGAGATACACAGGCAACAACATACATTAGCCTACTATAACGTTAAGTAAAACATTTAAAGAACAATATCAAAATCTATAATTGTGTATATTCTCCAAAATATATAAATTCAAGCACTTTCAATGACCCATGTTTATTTTCAAAAACTTTCAAGGGCTTGATTTCCCCCTGCAAATTCACAAACCTTCAGTGATTTCAAGGACCCGTGGGAACCCTGTTTTGTTTGCTGCTACAGAGTGTAGAGAGAGAGAGGCCCTTCTACCTTTTTCTGTCTGCTTTTCTCATGTGGTTTCTCAGAGAAGCTCAAATTATCGTTAGTGTCTGAAGCACTTTAAATAGTACTCGACTCTGAACTCTGTGGGCGCTATTCTCCCACAGGCCTTCGGCGCTAAAACGGTCCTTAAACGCAAAAAAACGTGCCTTGCGCCTGTTTTGGGACGATATCAATATGGCTTTACGGTGCCAAATGCGCTTTAGGCTGAATGGGCGTGGCGCAGTCCCAGAATGGGCCAAAGTGGGCATGTCGGCCTTAAATCTCGGCGTACTGATATCTTCCCACCTGGCGTAAATTTAGCACTTTGCGCTTTTGAAAAGCAGGCCTATTCAGTGCGCCAGTTGCGCGGAGCGCTCCCCTCTGGCTCTCTCCCTCCCCTCTGGCTCTCCCCTCTGTCACCCTTCTCTGTGTCACTCTCTCCCTCTCTCCTCAGTCTGACAGGCACAATACGACTGTCTCTCTCTGACTCCCTCGCTCAGACAGACACAACACACGTCCTATAGGAAATAGCAGTTGTAAGTTCACTGCCTGTGAATGTCCCAGCATGCAATTGGGTACTCCATTTCGCTACTAAATAGCAACCAAATGAGGCGAAATAGATATAAAAGGTCGATCTAAAATAATGTGTAATGGTAACACAGCCTGCAATTGTAGAACATTTCAATATTGGACCAAATAAAACATCGAAATTAAAACACCACCCTAAGTGAAACATATATGTCCTCCTGGGCCTATATATATCCCTTGTCGATTTAACGTGATTTAGATAGGTGACAGCGGGAACGTGATGTCGGCTCCAATAACTTGGCCCTACTTCACATTTAGTTTTACAATAAAAACACATTTATGCAATGACTTTACATAATGTAGGGTATATTTATGTGCATCATTCTACCTGCAGCAGGGGAGAGAAAACGATATCTTTCTGGACAAACTTTCACCAATATAAAATTTATCTCATCATATAGGGATAGGCTATATTTTTCTAGCTGATGCCTTTAGAACATTCTTTTCACTTTGATCTTGCTATAGTGTAGCATATTTACATGCTTGCAGTATTTAAACTGCAGTTAGATTGGTTTGAGAAGCATCATATGGAATAATAGCCTATAATGGAGACAGACAGACTGGATGAAGGGAGGGGGGGGCGGCAGAGCGCTTGGCTTTCGTCAGGTTTTGTGGGACCACTGGAATTGGAGCTTAAAAGGCAAGCGTGCGATTCGTTTATTGCACTTATCCAATGAGCATGACGGTGCATAATTTTACGCTTAAAAGGCGTGGTTGTAATGCTTTAGGCTGGTTTAGCGCCAGCACGACGATATCAAGTGCGCTGGTCCACGCCCACTGATTTGCGCTGCGCCAGGCGCTCGGCCTAGAAACAACGGCGATGCAACGATAGAGGGGCCTGTATCTCCTGCCCCAGAAGCAACTGGCCCCACCTAATAATAAAGATAATGATGCTGATGTTGGTCCACCAGAACAGCTTCAGTGCTCCTTGGCATCAATTATGTGTTTGAACTCTACTAGGAGGGATGCCACACCCTAACCATGGTTTTAATTGTTTAATTAGGGATCAAACATGTTTGGAAGAACTTGCTCTAAATGTGCTTTGCAGCCCTTATGTACTCAAGCGTTGCCTTTATTTAAGCAGTTACTTATATTAGTCTATATTAGTCTATTTTCTGTACCTCTGTGTCTCCAACATCGAAACAGTTCCACCATCAACACCAGAGCCATCGATAAGAAGATGACAACAGTCCTTATCAGGAGGAGATGATGGGAAGCATGGGTGTCTTTGTGAAGTGCTGGAAAGATAAGAAAAAGTTGATGCTCCAACACTATGATACAAGGTGGTGTCTTAATGCAGCAATAACAGAACCTTTTCTCTTTAAATAACAAAATAAATTGGATATTATCAGTCTGTATTAATGCACAAATCCCCCTGTTTGACGTTTCAGAGATGTTGGCAGGTTTTGGGGCAACAAAAAGCATCTCAGTCCAGCAGTGTCAAGATAATTTCACTTCATTACAAAATAATAAAATAAAATAAAATAAAATAAAATAAAATAAAATAAAATTTAAGAAATTTAAATACAATTAAATACAATTAAATACAATTAAATACAATTAAATACAATTAAATACAATTAAAATAAATATTGGAAAGTGAAATTGCACAAAATCCACAAAACCAACAATCTGAATGTGAAGATATGCAGTGAGCCGTAATAAAGTTGTTATACACAACAAAACAGATTTGAGCCCCCAAATATTTTATCCCCCAGGTATTCTTACATGATTTAGCCTTCTGGAACAGCAAGCGGATAAATTCTGTTACAATACAAGTTGACATTTAGTTGTCTCTTCACAAAACTGTTACATTAATAGACTTTCTACCAAGTGCAAAAGTGAGATGAGATGAAGATGAGATGAACTTTATTGTCCCCGAGGGGAAATTTGTCTTGGGCAAATAGTGCCGTACAACAGCCACATATCGCAAGTATCGAGGTTTTGACACAATACATACAACAGACAGGAAAAAACACATCGAGCATACAGTGTGGTCTCTTGCCAACATGCGCTTTCCACTGGGAAATTGTGCCAGCGGTGTAATATAGAATTAAAAGACAGCAAACACTGGTTAGTTCAATTTGGTTCAACACTTCATCCTAATGACATTCTAAGCATATTGCACAGTCATTATGGGTTTATTGCACAACCCTCATTGCAATTTCCCATATGATAAAGTAAAAGAATTGAAGATAAAATAAATACAATTTTTGGAGGTACAAACCTCACCTCAAGAGCAATAGGGCACTCAACTAAATAAAACCAGAACTCAGTATAAGACAGTACAATAGAGAGTTCTGCTTTGTTTAAAAAAGAATTCAGCTCTACTAATACTAGGACAGGCAATCCAGATTAGTAGAGAGTTCTGCTTTGTTTTAAAAGAATTCAGCTCTACTAGTACTAAGACAGGCAAGATTAGCCTCTGTTTGTAGAGAGTTCTTAATAAGGAGTAAGAGTTAAAAAAAAGAAGCTAAGAGAATAAAATAAAATAAAAATAGTAAAAATAGTAAAATAAATAAAATAAAATAAAATAAAATAAAATAATAAAATATATAAAAAAGGTGAGAAGAAATCGACCTGCATATGACCTGGTTTTTAAAAGAGGTTACAGCAGCAGTGGACAGCCTCCTACGACTGGGTCCTTACCCGCTCTTCTTGTGGGGAACACCCTCTTTGGGGAAGGGGCAGTGCCGCCTGTTTGTTCAACAATAGCACAGAAGTGGGTAGGAAAGAGAGTTTGAAGCGGTTACTCTTACATCTATACGCTCTGTATCGTCTGCCCGAGGGCAGCAGGTCATAATCACAGAATAAAAGGTGAGATGGGTCATTCAGGATTTTAAGTGCTAGGCTGATGACCTTTTTTTCGAAGATTTGGAGAGGTGCAAAGTCTCTCTTGCCAATCACTTTCATTGCTGTATTTACAATTTTTGCAAGTCTCGTTTTGAGCTGTATGGGAAGTGTTCCATACCATGCTGCCATACCGTACCTGATGAGGCTTGTCAAAGAAGTGTCAAACACTGGTTCTTGACAGTAGCTAGCCTACATGACGTCACATCATCTTCATGAAAAACAGCCATAAATCTAATTCTCTTCATCATTTTGGAAACAGTGTTATGTCTCACCTCTCACAGCCAGCCAGCTCTCTGGTGATTCTCCAACAGCAGAGATGTTACACTTGTAGAGGCCTTCATCAGATTGTGAAACACTGTAGATGGTCATCTCTCCTGTAGAACCGGTCTGGAGGAAGAGGCCATCTTTATAGAAAGCAGCTGGGAGGTTGGAGCGAGGCCAGACTGTACAGTTCAGAGTCACATCATCTCCCTCCATCACAGGACAGACAGGAATCTCCATGGTCACAGACCCAGCTGGACGTGAAAAAAGAAAAATTAGACATGAGTTTCTTTGCGTGTGTCATAGGTGTTGCAACAGTTTGGGATGAGAGTAGATCTGAAATTGCGGCCTAGCGGTATTCATGGGGGGACAGATACATTTCACAAACCTCATATATATCACATATTTCATTGCATTTTTTATTATTGTTGTTTTAAGGATTTTGTTTGTTATGGTTAGGGTTAGGCAGTATACAACTTGGTTATGTTTGGGTTTGAGTTTTCTTATCTAACCACAACCAAACCCTATCCCTAACCTTATTATTAGGGTATTATTAAGGATCCAATCACGAAGTGCGTGGATCCCTATTGTAATTGTTCTGATTATTATTTTTCTTCTTCTTCCGCCCTAAAACAGTATGTAGCCTACGTCAGAAACCATACGGCTCAAAGTAACCAGACTTTGCACATAGGTTGGAAATGTGACCCACTACTCAGAGACAAAAAATCAGCCATATTGCCCAGATGGTGGCGCTATAACAGACCATTTCACATTCTGGTCTATAACTCCTAAAACATGAGTCAGAGAATCAAAATTCCAATTCTCCTGGATTCGATACGCATCTATACATATGTCCGCGCCACTCATGAGTGAACCTTATGATGCTGCCCGCGTCATCCGGGGGGGCACAGGCCCCCCTGGACCCCCCTAGTGGGTGTGAGCCTCACACTGTTTGATTTGTTCAAGACACTGTTCATTCTACAGTGTCTTGAAGGCATTCAGCATCATCACATTCTCTTGATAGCACAACATTTTTTATTAGTGTTAAAATTACGGGCAGCTGGGAGGTACGGTGGTGCAGTGGTAAGCACTATCGCCTCACAGCTCGAAGGTCGTGGGTTCGATTCCCACCTGGGCCGATGTGAACACTGAAGGAATGCGTGCCCGTCCGCATGTCCTCGAGTGCCCACCACCTGGGTGGGGTTGGCAAAAATGGCCTTTCTGTGTGGAGTTTGCATGTTCTCCCCGTGCCTCCCGGGGGTCTCCTTCATATAGGAACCCCCTTCACAAAAACATGCAACATCCTGGTTGCTTATATGGTTCCTCCTCTGATCGTTAAGGGTGCCTGTTCAGAGGGAGGGGAACTGGTTGGAATAGCGTGAACCTCCCACGTGCTATGTCCTACCGGTGAAGCTTCCTCGGGCAGGTGAAAAGAAGCGGCTGACTTGACTGCCCATGTCTCGGAGGATGCATGGAATCAGTCTCGGCCCTCCCCAGATCGGCAGAGGATGGAGTAGCAACCAGGATTGAGTAATTCAAAATGAGCACTAAAACGGGGGATAAAAATGGGATAAAAAATCGGGAAAAAAACATTAAAAAAAGTAAAGTGTAAAGCACTTTGGATAAAAGCGCTATATAAATGCAGGCCATTTACCATTTACCAATTACTGCAAAGCGCACGTAGGGCACGATCCTGGCGGCTGTCCTGGCACCCTTCATGAGCTCGGAAAAAGGCCTCTTCATCTACAACTCCAGGTCTGAATTTCAGTCCCAGTCCACCCCTGGTTACCTGCAGTCTAATTGACGCGAGAATGGAGTTGGAGCTGATCGATTGTAGGTCCAGACGACATTTCCGTTAATAATAAAAAAAAAAAAGCTACATATGAGATGTTGTCAGACTGTAAACAATGACGGACGGGGCAGGACCTGCGCTCTACAGAGGAACCCATGACATATCGGCAGTCTGTCCCAGAGCCATATTAGTATAGTATAGTAACTGGTATAGTAACTGGTAGTTTCCAAGTAGTGCCGAAAAACCCCAATGTAGGCTAATGTTTTTTGTTGTATATTTCCAAATTTTACTCACAAATGTCGCCCACAGCCAGCCAGCTTTCTGCTGATTCTCCAGCACCAGAGATGCTGCACTTGTAGAGTCCTTCATCAGACGTGGAAACATGGTGGATGGTCATCACTCCTGTAGAGCTGGTCCCGATGATGAAGCCATCTTTATAGAAAGCAGCTGGGAGGTTGGAGGAAGTCATGTTCTTGTTTCTACAGCGCAGAGTCACAGCATCTCCCTCCATCACAGGACGAACAGGACTATCCAGGATCACAGACCCAGCTGCACAATTATGATTGATAAAAATATATAAAGTTATAAAGTACATATAAAGTATGTTAAACATGAGTTTAATACACAATCAGACACAGTGAGTGAATACAAGCTATACAAAGGATAGCCTATATTGTCCAAATACAGACACAATAATGAATGAGCAATGGATATACAGTAGTTCCCACGATCAACATGTGAATTCACGCTAATTATCCTGAAACCGTTTTTAAACAAAGACTGAAAACACCTTTTTAATCTGGCTTTTAAAGTTAAAAAACACTCCCACAGTATGAAACAAAACATACACTTTACATATCTTCCCCCTTTTATATGTGTATTCTTTATATTTTAGAGATAGGCCTACTGAATGATGGCCCTTAGTAATTACTTTTATTTATTTATTTATTTATTTATTTATTTATTTATTTATTTATTTATTTATTTATTTATTTATTTATTTATTTATTTATTCAATGGAGATATGTGTCTTTTGAATTGAACTGTTCAGTTAATATAGACATTATGTACCAGTGACATTGATGTGGACACTGTTGCTTCTCTCTCCATTTCCAGCCTCACACCAGTATTCTCCACTGTCTGTTATATAGGCCCTTTTAATTGTGCAGGACAACCCTTTTGATGCCTCCCAGTTATTGGGACATATGCGAACTCCTCCCTTGATCTTCTTCATAACTCTCCATCCAGTCGAGCCATCAAACACCTCACATTTAAAAGACACAGACGTGTATTCAAAGATCTGCAGTCTGTCAGGAACAATACGAGGATCTGAGAGAGAGAGAAACAGAGAGGAACAGAGACAATAAATTAAGAAAATTATTCCTAAAGGAAATATACATGTACCTTGAATTGTCTTGTATACTGAATTATGAACTGTGCTTTTCATTAATGTAATAAAAATGAGAGGGGAAAGGAAGCCATGACACTGATGAAGGCATTTATGCCAAAACACACAACAACAGCAAAGACGGACTGAAGCATCTGCTCTCACAACACGTTCTCACTCCGAGCTAATCAAATAGCGTCACATTGTCATGCACCTTGTGCGCCGGACGTTAATGTTGGACGTCAACGTGCAGCACGGTGCCCTCGTGCATCACCCTGCATGGTGATGCTAGTCATGTGACATCGATTTCTTGGAAACCATGGGGAGAATCCAGAGAATGAGCTTTCCCCCTGGCAGTGGGGGAGGCTAGCATGCTAGGCTTCCAGGAACCTTTGCAGCTGAGCCGAGGGCTTCACCCCCCGGTCCTCGCCATGTTGCTGCAGGTAACCCATATCCAAACCCTAACCCCAACCAGGTGGCTACCAGTGCCTAACCCCAACCTCAAGCTGTCACTGACCTTTGTCTAACCCCAACCGTGTACATTCAAACATGACGCACAAGGGCACGGTGCACTTTAACATCAGATGCATAAGGCGTGTGACAAAGCAACAATATT
>NC_139628.1:25090257-25162757 GCF_964638095.1 Poromitra crassiceps | reverse complement strand
TGTCTCTAGAACTAAAACTTCAATCTGCAGTCTTCAATTAGCAGAAGAACTCCACATGTTTGTAATAATGCATTACAAATGCAGTAGCCAAGAGCAACATTTCACTGTTCATTTCCATAAGTAGAAAAATAAGCCATCAATGAAATGAGAGATTTATACTCGACACACAACCTAGAGTTGAACTCAGTTCAACAAACAGGAATAAAAATTCCTTTAAAATATTTCTTCCCAGGTCACTAGGTGTCACACACACATGCACGCACGCACACACACACACACACACACACACACACACACACACACACACACGCACGCACGTATCGCCTGTTTCATAAACACTTCCTTACTGGCAAGATGACAGAGAAATGTTTTTATTACTCATGATAATATAAATAAATTTATCATTTTTTGCCCTGACAAGTGTCTGTAAATGAATAACGGGAATCAGTTAACTGTATTCCAAAGTTCAGTTTGTTTTAAGCAGAGAGTAGTTAAGTAGCGCACAAATAAAACATAAATAAAATAGTGTCCTCAATTATGTTGTTCAGACTGAAGCAAATAGACATTTCAGACTCACTATAATGTTTAGGGCTAGACTGATAAGTCAGTTTGACAATTTGACCACCCCTGAAATGAGGGAGGTTCCTCTCTGATCACAGAAAACAGTGTAGAAGAAAATATGTAATCAAGTGTTTTTTTGTTGAGTATATTTTTTCTTTTGATTGTTCACAGTTTCTTTAAAAGGCCTGATGATGATGATGCCCCCCCCCCCCCCCCCCCCCATGTAGTGGTTCAGTCTGCCCCTCCCCCTTCAATTTGAACAGTAGTTGCCTGGTTTCCTTCCCCAATTTGTGCTTTTATCTGAAGCACATGAGTTTCTCTATGAAGGAAATGTGCTAATGTGCTAATTTCTGAATGATGTTTCACAGGCTTTTTCATCTGGCAGCGTCAGGTTAAAGGAGGACTTACCCCCTAGATATGTATCAGAACAGTGATTTGAAAATACCTATGGAAAAAACCAAGAAATGACATATGCTCTTGTCTATACTAAACTCTTTGGCTGTGTTCAAGTCAAGATTTTTTTTCGGAAATCGACGCCATTACAGTTTGCCTACTGCCTCAAAAATAATTTATTTGAGAGGGGCAATATCTTTATAAATAGTGGCGAACTAGAAATTTAATTATTTTTTTCCATGTGTGTGTATGTGGGCGTCTGTAACTATCGCTAAGAGCAAAATGAGGCGAGGCTCGTTACCGCAGCACACCGCACAATAGGACAAACCCCCCGCTCTGGGGTAACACAATGCGAGATTTCTCCACGTCATTCCCTCGTACAACTAGCGATAAACCGCGCAATGAAATCCGTTTTTAATTTGCGTTTTGGGGCTTTTCGTGATTCTTGTTAAAAGTTACTGCAGCGCAGGGCAGTGTCAGACCTCCATGTGAAGAGCTCCACCCGCGCGTCCCCGTTGCCTGGAGCACAGCAGCTCGTGCTCGTGCTCTAAAAGGCAGGGTGCCTACGAGCTGCTGCCTGGCCGGCAGAAAGTGCTCCAGACTCGGTGTGATAATCCTGTAACAGCATTTGAGCTTATTCAGGTAAGATATTAATAATGTAATGACACATTCAGCGATAAACTGTCTACAATGAAGACATATGTCAAATATGACAACGTGGTGTTCAGTATTTTAACACATTGACTGCCAGCCGTTTTTTTTTTTTGCTGTAGGTAGCTTTTGCCAAGCCGTTTTTTTGAGGATTCTGGCTCATTTTACAAGAGCCGAGGATTCTTTTCTGCTTGGAGTTTGTCAACACAAAGTTCACAAAAGTACTAATAGAATGTGTGCTTTCTCTGTCTAAAAGAGTTAGTTTGTAGAGTTAGTAGTTATGTAGATATTAGCCGTTGAGTACAGCATGGTTTTAGCGTCTGAGACAGGAAGCTGAGATAATCGCAGTTTTGTGAAATTCAATCAAACAGTCACTTTAACCATTTATTTTTGGCATCAGTGAGAGATCAGACATCCAAACAATATAGTTCCGAACGCCCTCTCCTTCAACTCCTCCCTCCGTGGGCGTGTCTAGTGGCTTTCAGCCTGCGTTTGTCACAAGTGAGTGCTCTGCTGCTGGGAGTTTGAGCAGCGTCCCTCCCTGGCAGCGAGTTTGAGCAGCCTGCCTCCCTGGCAGCGAGTGTGGATAGGTCTCACTCGTCTCTTGGGTTTGAGAGCCCCGATGAAGCCCCGTGCGACTCTAGGCTTTATGCTGCCCACACAGTCCGGCTTTCTGGAACCCCCCACCGCAGCAGCGCGAAAGCGTCCCCGCCTACAGTATGAGAATGAGGCTCGTTCGTTTCTGACTGTAAAATCGCCAAGCCATTTCCTTGATTTCCTTCCTTGGAGGAAGCAGCCGCGGGAGGCGGCTGCTTTTGGTTGACTTTATCTCTGTCGGGAGAGGACCGTCGCCACCTAGCTGGTCGGTAAAATAGATTATACACATTCAATACTTCCAATATCTCCATAGGAGACGCGGGGGGCATTGATCCACGTAGCACCGTCAAAAAAAAATATATTTTTTTTTTGACGACTCAACTCGTCGTTGGCAGTGAACAGCTGGATTGTGTTTGACGACTCAACTCGTTGTTGGCAATTAACGTGTTAAGAGCACAGCAGCTACTTGCTTGATCAAACGGTCAAACCCAGCAAAACACACACGAGTCAATGTGGAGGAGGAGCACACACACACAGACAGAAAGAGTGCCGCTGTGCTTCCCCCCCCCCCCCAGTCCCCAGTCCCCAGTCGCTCTGCTCTGCTGACTTCATTTCCTGAAAAGTTGGCGTTGCTTGTACACAATGACGATATTATAGTAGCCGATGTGTTTAGACCAGCTTTGTCACGTTGTCACGTCGTAGTATAGCGTTATATTTTACATGTGCGCTAAACTGCGACGAGATTTGTTTGCGGAAATGTCAGACTGTTCCCATGCAAAAGCCCCCGCCTCTCACTACTGCTATGTGCTGCTGCTGCTGCGCGCGCCGCCACGGGTGCATGAGAGCAGACTCTCCCGTTTGACTGGCCGGGAGAAAGTGCTTCCAAGTCGGACTGATAATATAAACAACATAATTAGAGCTTATCCAGGTAAGATATTAATAATGTAATGACACATTCAGCGATAAACTGTCTACAATGAAGACATGTGTCAAATATGACAACGTGGTGTTCAGTATTTTAAGAGCACAGGGTTTTTAACAGGTGATTAACAGGTCAAGTGACATCATGGGAATAGGCTTGGACTTGTGAGGAGCCGAAAGGGTACAGGGGGAGTAGTGGAGTAACTATCTTGAAATCCCATAGTCTTTGGTGACAACCTGACGTCAGGTTGTACCAAATCTCCCATTCATTTGAGGAAAAAAAAAAAAGCAGTGTTCCACCCTTAGACGGCGCTTATGCCAGTTATGCTCCTGAAAAATGATACAAATGGTAAAATGGCAACAGTTTGGTGTCAAATGTGGAAATTTTGACCAGAATACTTCACACATCACCCCCAAAGTCATATATATTGGTTAAAAGCTGAAAAAAAGTGTTTTGGAGGTAAGTCCTCCTTTAACACGTTGAATGCCAATGACGAGATATCTCGGCTTACAGAATCCAACCGTTGAGTGCCAAAGACGAGATATCTCGGCTTACATAAAAAAAAAAAAATTTGACGGTGGGACATCGATCAACCCCTTTTACGTCTCCTATACCAGAATTGGAGGTATTGAATGTGTATAATCTATTTTACCGACCCACTAAGTGGCGACAGTGCACTCCTGACTAGAGGAAGGCAAGCAAAAAGCAGTGTGAGGAAGCCATTCTCATGAAAATGGATTGGCGAAAACGCTTTCGTTTTCGCGCTGATTGCTGGCAGTGCGGGATTGCAAATTTGCATAATAGATTACGGATGGAACACACTTTGAAACACGCAGCATAAATATGACCAGAATCGCAAAAGCTTCATCAAAGCTCTCAACCAAAACTCCAAGAAGCGAGCGAGTCCAACCAGACTTCCTCAAAGAGCGGCCGCGCAGACAGGCACAGCCGCACAGCAGCAGCAAAGCAGTGAGACTGGTGACAAGCTTGTGACACGGCCGCTGGCTGCGGCCAAGAAGAACGCCCACGGAGGGAGGAGTTGGAAGCAGAGGGGAGTTTCCTGCTGTTATGGAGGAAATTACTGTTCAAAACTATTGTTTAGGTCTTACTGATGCCAAAAATGAATGGTTAAAGTGACTGTTCTATCGAATTTCACAAAAAGCCGTTTATCTCTGAATAATTTTTCTGACGCTGAAACCATGCTGTATTCAACTGCTAATGCTTACATAACTACTAACTCTACAAACTAACTCTTTTAGACAGAGAAAGCACACATTCTATTAGTTGTTTTGAGATATTGTGTGTTCACAAAATCTTAGCAGAAAAGAATCCTCGGCTCTTGTAAAATGAGCCAGAATCCTCAAAAAAAAAACTGGCAGAACCTACCTACAGCATTGAAAAAAGGGCTGGCAGTCAATGTGTTAATAGCCTATTATCCATACATTGGCTATCGGCACGGCAGCTTCATAAAAACACTATTTATAGCGGCGTTCACAAAATCATGCATAAAAGCCATTCCTACGGCAACCATTTTAGGGCATCCTCGTCAGTCAGAGTATAGGCTATCGTTCCTCAGTCTAAAGCGTTGTCAGTTGTCATGTCTCCTATAGTAAACCGTCGAGTGTGCTCTGAAACACCTTCAGTCCTCACACGAAAACACTGTCATTCCTCCTGCCTCACCAAAAACGTTGTGGATCCTCCTGCAGACTAGTTGTCAGACATCACTCAAACTAGCTGTCAGGCATCACTCCTCACGTCTCACACAAAAACGTTGTGGATCCTCCTGCAGACTAGTTGTCAGACATCACTCAAACTAGCTGTCAGGCATCACATGAAAACGCTGTCATTAGTTGTTTTTGGTTGTTCTTCCGTGTGGGGAAAGAATGCCTGTGAAGTTAGCAACAATTTTTTACAACTTCACTTCCGGTTGAATGCTGTTGCCTTTCAAAATAAAAGCACGCGTTTTTTTTATATTTACAATAGATTAAAGTAGTAATCTATCCTACCCATAGATTCATATATATATGTCATATATATATGTCTTCCAAGAGGCCATAACCAAGGCTATTGGAGAAGTCAAATGTTTTCTGCACACACCCTACATTGTTTGGATATCTTATGCCTGATGGAACAACAGTTTACCATTAAATAATTAAATAAGCTTTCCCATTCAATAAAGAAGTATCCTAGGAATCTACCTTAAAGCCATTTAACTTTTTATGTGTAATTTACATGTGTCCAAATTTAGCCTTCCGGTCTTTGTGTTGAAAGAATTTCAAGAAATATAAATATATATATCTAAATATATATATAGTCTATTGTCAATTAAACTAGATGTTCCTCTTAGTGTTACTATGTTAATTCTATTGGGTCTCATAGATTACTACTTTAATCTATTGTAAATATAAAAAAAACGCGTGCTTTTATTTTGAAAGGCAAAAACATTCAACCGGAAGTGAAGTTGTAAAAAATTGTTGCTAACTTCACAGGCATTCTTTCCCCACACGGAATAACAACCAAAAACAACGAATGACAGCGTTTTCATGTGATGCCTGACAGCTAGTTTGAGTGATGCTTGACAACTAGTCTGCAGGACGATCGACAACGTTTTTGTGTGAGACTTGAGGAGTGATGCCTGACAGCTAGTTTGAGTGATGTCTGACAGCTAGTCTGCAGGACGATCGACAACGTTTTTGTGTGAGACGTGAGGAGTGATGCCTGACAGCTAGTTTGAGTGATGTCTGACAACTAGTCTGCAGGAGGATCGACAACGTTTTTGTGTGAGACGTGAGGAGTGATGCCTGACAGCTAGTTTGAGTGATGCTTGACAACTAGTCTGCAGGACGATCGACAACGTTTTTGTGTGAGACGTGAGGCGTGATGCCTGACAGCTAGTTTGAGTGATGTCTGACAGCTAGTCTGCAGGACGATCGACAACGTTTTTGTGTGAGACGTGAGGAGTGATGCCTGACAGCTAGTTTGAGTGATGTCTGACAGCTAGTCTGCAGGAGGATCGACAACGTTTTTAGTGAGGCAGGAGGAATGACAGCGTTTTCGTGTGAGGACTGAAGGTGTTTCAGAGCACACTCGACGGTTTACTATAGGAGACATGACAACTGACAACGCTTTAGACTGAGGAACGATAGCCTATACTCTGACTGACGAGGATGCCCTAAAATGGTTGCCGTACATTCCAGTAATATAGAATAGAATAGAATAGAATAGAATAGAATAGTTACTGCAAATTCATTGTCAACACTGTAGGAAATTTGGGTTGCAGTGTGTTCACAGTAGGCTAAGATCACAAAGAGTGAAAACAATAAAAGGAATACGATAAAATAACAAAACAACATCAATATGTAATACACTACTGCACTGCTGTAATAGCCTAAATGATAAGCAAATTGAGAAATACAGGCACAACAGGGTTAATTTATGATATAAGCAAACAGACAGAGTATATTTACAACACTGTCACTGACATCAGGTGACCAGGATGAAGTTAGACTTTGGCCCTGCTACTTCCTCTATCTCTGTGCGGACAGGTGAGTCGATCATCCAGGTATGAATTATGTTATCAAATTCAAATCTTATTCTTAAATTGCTTATCATAATCATGCTTTTAGAATGAAAGCAGGTCTGACATCAGGTGCAGGAGGTTTCCTTTCAAACACAAATCATTTTTCATATTGTCTATAGGCTATGAGTTATTTATTGCGCTCAAAATGGTATGAAATGTAGTAATAATAATTTAATCATAAAACATCAACAGCACTTATTTGACTTTGAAAACAGACTGTTGTTTTGAGTGGTTGAGCACAAAGTCCTGTCGGTCATTATGGATTTACATGTCAGTAATTTATTGAAGCAACTGGACTTGCACTGTCTGGTCGTTGCCAGGTCGTTATTGGAAATAAGAATTTGTTCTCAAATAAGTTGCCTGGTGAAATAAAGGTTGGTGATGATGATTATGTAAATTATGAACAATGTATCCAGTCTAATATATTCAACAAATATGGCAGCCTTAATACACAATTTAAAATTATTGTTTTGCAGGATGAGGTTAGGCATCCTGCAAAAGAGAGCACCAACCAAACAGCACAGCAGGCTGGTCCGGTGCTCTCAGAGGGCAATCTTACTGAGGCTTAAGATAGATATCCAAAAGGAGACATGGAGCACACCCGGATCAAGTATAAAGGTTTCTTTATTGACTAACGTTTCGACAAGTGTGTCTTCATCAGAGTCTTCTGATTTATAGTCAAAACTGTTTTATAATCTTTGACTAATGGCGATAGATGAAAGTGAAACTAGTTCTCAAGCACAAATAAAGGACAACCTAGTTGGGGAAATGACTATTGTAAAATTGAAAGGTTTGAAACAGTTCACCAGGCAGGTTTGCATCACTGACCTAAATAATATGGACAAATCCATCCACTATTTTATGGACTCATGTTCTGCAGCAAAGTGTTGTCTGTCGCCATCTTGGGGTCCTTGTGCAGCTCACGTGAGAGGGGGGTTTCCCAGAGCCACAGCTCTGCCTGCTATTGGTCCGTGATCGGCAAGCTGCGCAATCACTGGACAGGTGACCTGTCAATCACCCCCTTTTATATCGTCTATTTTACTCCGAAAGGGAGAGTTATAATAATTACCTACCTAGAGTTGTTATGAAAAGGTTAAATTAGCTATATACCAAAACCATGTTTCGGTCCAGGCTGTAAAGATGCTTAATCAGTGTTACAAAGCATTTTAACGGTGAACGGGAACGACGGGACTTCTGAGTCCTGCCTCAAGTGGCCATTCGAGGAATTACAGCTTTCGGGGTTATACTTCTGTGTACTCATGGAAAAACCTCAGAGCTTGCCCACTGGTTTGCATTCATTCATAATGTTTGTAAATGATATGTTTCCAGCAGTGCCACATTTAGTTGCCAGATTTCTGAATGGAGTTTGGTGTGGCTGCCTCTCCACATAAGAAAATTGGGCAAGCTATATGTTATCTGATCTCTTGGCAGTTTTAACAAAATAGCAACAGGCTTTCGACTGTCGGGCCATTCATGAGGTTCCAGCAGGTTATGCATCGATATGATCCACATTGACGGTGTCATCCGGTATCATGGGAGTCAAGAATGCATTGTGTTGCTCACCCACGCTTATGTCACTTGCCTATTCTCTATTAAGATATAATGAATCCGTCTTTGAAGTTGAATTTAAATAAAGGAACAGCCAGCAGAGGGTGATGTTGAGCAGTTTATATCTGGCTGTTATTCAACACTAGGCACTAAACGCACGCTCGCCCTGCAGCTCGCATACACAGCTCTGCCGCTGCGTGGCCTCGCCTGCCCTATTGGCGTGCACACAATGTCTCCCTCTCTCTCTCCCTCAGTCTCTCTCCTCTGTCTCCCTCAGCCTCTCCCCCCTCTCTCTCTCCCTCAGTCTCTCCCCCATCTCTCTGCCTCTGCTCTCTCAACCTCTCCCTCAGGCTCTCTCCCTCTCCTCTCTCTCCCCCAGTCTCTCCCCCCCTCTCTCTCTCCCTCAGTCTCTCTCCCCCTCTCTCTCTCCTCTCTCTCCCTCAGTCTCTCCCCCCTCTCTCTCTCCCTCAGTCTCTCCCCCATCTCTCTCCCTCTGCTCTCTCAACCTCTCCCTCAGGCTCTCTCCCTCTCCTCTCTCTCCCTCATTCTCTCTCCCCCTCTCTCTCTCCATCTCCCTCATTTTCTCTCGTGTGTGTGTGTGTGTGTGTCACTGATGACATCATCAGTGATGTCACAATGCCTATATGACATCAATGACATCATCACTGATGACGGTAATTAGGGCAATCACATATTTAAACAATCCAGCTCCGTCAGTCACTCCCTGAAAGTTTCAGCCCGATCGCACGTAAAATGGCATAGCTGTGACACACGGACACTTCTCATTCTTATTATAGGATTCTTACTATAGGATATCACTTCTAATTCCTATTATAGGATAAGATAGATAGATAGATAGATAGATAGATAGATAGATAGATAGATAGATAGATAGATAGATAGATAGATAGATAGATAGATAGATGGATGGATAGATAGATAGATAGATAGATAGATAGATAGATAGATAGATAGATAGATAGATAGATAGATAGATAGATAGATAGATAGATAGATAGATAGATAGAAGGTATATTAACAGTTGGCCATTTACTGTAGCTGGCAAATAAAAGAATGAAAACAACCATTTTCTTAAAATCTGATTGAGCTTCATTCTAAATTCTAAAAAGGGGGGTGGGGTGGATCTTCCAGAATTATTGTGGTCAGATAATAAATTTAGAGCTGGGGGAAAAAATCAAAAAATAAAGTAGTTGAAGAGAGTTTGGATTTCATTATTTTCATAAAATGCATTTCCCCCCAAAAAGCTCCTCCTAGAAATTAACATTTAACAACTTTATATCAATGTTCAGAACTCCAAGATGCGTGACCTGAAGAACGGATTGTCCCTTGAATCTCATCTCAGAGTCTCCAGTTCCTTGGTTCTCCATCACACGGCTGTCTTTCTTCTTCTAACACACTCATGTGGAGGTAACTCACCCCTAACACAGTAAAAACACCCACATGTGCATGGTTGGAAAGAGTACAAACAGATCTATTCAAATAGAAGTAGCTTTTACTTTGATGAAATTGTATTTACTGGTTTAAAAGAAATTGACTTGAGTAAAAGTAAAAAGTAACTAATTTAAAATGTATTCAGAGTAAAAGTTATGTTACTAGAACTCCACACATTTTAATAATGCATTACAACTGCAGTATCCATGAGCAGCATTTCCCTGTTCTTTTCCATAAAAAGAAGCCATCAATTAGATGAGAGATTTATACTCGACACACAGCCTTATTAATAGAGCTGAACCACTTTAGTCAACTCAGTTCTTAAAACAAGAATAACAAACACATGTATTACTTCCCAGGTCAGCCCCATGTGATTGGTCCATCTCAGCCAATAGTGGCAATAGTTGGTGATGACATCATTTTGCCATGCCACCTGGAACCTGCCATGGATGTTGTTGCCATGACACTGGAGTGGACGAGACCTGACCTGAACCCCAGATTTGTCTATGTGTGGCACAATCGTGACGAAATTAACCGCCAGAGATATAAAAACCCGTCGTATGAGGGAAGAACATCTCTGTTCATGGACAAACTGAAGCACGGAGACATCTCACTGAAACTCTCTAATGTGAAACTCTCTGATGAGGGAAGATACAGATGCGTCATCCCCTCATTGGATACAGACTCTATCATTGAGCTTGTTGTTGGTAAGTGGGAAGATCTATATAAGAGATTTATTTAGACTCACAAGAGAACATAACATCTCACTCGGAGGGGGGGAAACAAAATTGTTTCTTTTAATCCATCAGTAGCCAATAAATTAATCTCTTCATGGTTCTGAACCTGTGTTGATTAATTTTGGCTACTATTAAAGCTATTTTCGGCCCTAATTATCTAATTATCAAGTTAATTATCAATTATTAAGTCAGACCAGCTGCAGATGAGAGTTCTAACATACTAATATATATATATATATATATATATATATATATATATATATATATATATATATATATATATATATATATATATATATATATATATATATATATTCAATTCAACTTTATTAGCAGACTCAGGTCCATAGGGATACATACACGGGGTTAACATACAAGAGATACAACAGGCAATAAAAATCATAAAAGATTGTACAAAAAGATACATAACTTAACGCACAGGCAGAACATACAGGCATTTTAGCCAGTGGACCCTTAAACTTGATGTATAACGTGAACAGCTCACTGAGGGGCTTGAAAGAGCTACAATGATACCGTTTGTTGACACATCCAGCCTTTTCATAAACTTAAACATTAGATTTCTTAGGAGTGCTTTAAAAGTCCTCACTCCAGCAGTGACAAACATCTGGCTAGCACTGCCCCCTCTGGGTTGTTTAAGGAGTATTCTCATGGCATCATTATATGCAACTTGCAATCTGTGCATGCTAGACTTTTTATAACATGACCACAGGTGTGCAGCATAAAGCGGCGTGCAATATGCCTTGAACAAGGACACTTTCACTTTAGTGGAACAATGACAGAACTTTCGGGCAATAGTGTTTGCTTGAGCATACAGCTTCCGACATTGTCTGTATATATCATCGTCATCTGTCATTTGATCTGTAATAAAATGGCCAAGATATTTAATCTTATTCCAGACCTCAAGACTATTGTCTGATAGTTTAAAGATAGGAAAGTTAAGGCGTTTGTCCTCTTTAGTTCTACATATTAGAACAGCGCTTTTGCTGGCATTATATTTTGTATCATGTTGCACACCATATTTAGAGCAAATATCAAGGAGCTGTTGTAGACCAGCACTACTGGGACTGAGGACCACCAGGTCATCTGCATACATCAGATGGTTTACTAGTGTTTCTCCGACCATGCATCCTGTGTTACAGGTTCTCAGTTGAGCAGACAAACCATCCATATATAAATTAAATAAAATAGCAGATAAAATTCCCCCCTGCCTCACGCCATTGCTTACACCAAATGGAGCTGATATACTCCCACCCCATTTGACCTGCATGGTCTGGTGGGCATACCAGTATAGGCCAAGACCCTCACAATAAAACCGGGCACTCCTCTTTGCTTCATTTTCATAAAGAGCTTATTATGGTTAATCCTATCGAATGCACGGGACGCATCAATAAAACACATGAGGACTGATGAATTACTAGACTTGTATTTGCTCACAATTCCCTTGAGAGCAAAAATACATAGGTCAGTACCATGCTTTGGTTTAAAACCAAACTGGTTATCAAGGGAGTGGATATACTCACTTACTCTATCCAGTAGGATTCTTTCCATTGCTTTGGAGATGATGCTGGCTATAGCTATGGGCCTATAATTATCAAGGCTACTAACCTTGCCAGCTTTATCTTTAATAACTGGGACAAGCAATACTGAAAGCATTGAGTCAGGTAATACACCGTGGATCATAAAGCCAGTAAAACCGATAGATAACAGTGGTGCTAGTCTCAGACTAGCATTTTTCAGGTGCTCTGCAGTGATCTGATCCATCCCACATGCTTTGTTTACAGACAGATGTTGCATGGCTTGATACACCTCATGTGTTGTTATACCCATATTATCATTGTTCATATCAGAGTCATCCACAAACAATTCACTATTAATACAGTTGAATAAAGAGCTATAATGCTGTCGCCATAGTGCCACAATATTATCAGCTCCTGAGGTTCCTTCTACAGAGCAGGGTAAGGAGGGTTTACTATTAGTGAGAGATCTCACCTCTTTCCAAAAATCATTCACATTGTTACACAGTAGCTTACTGGCCATGGAGTCTGCCCTCATGACTTGCTCATTTTTGCAGATGAATCGTACAGCATACTTATATCTAGCATTAGTTGTGATTTTATGCTCAAGCTCAGGCCCCTGCCTAGGTCTTCCAGCTATAGCCCACAGTTTAAAGGCTTCTCTTGCGTCAGCATGGTACATTGCTACATGCTCATTCCAGCCTGGTCTGATCAGAAATTTGCCCTTATACTTATAGTCGGGTTTGCCACCTTCAACCAGGGCAGCCACTATGTTGTTATACAGGGTACAGAGGGTGTTTTTATGCTCCACACTCTTACAGTTGGCATCCTTGCACCTGATAGCATCTGTGGGCAAATAAATATTACTTAAGAGCTTGTCAGTTTGCATGTAGTAAGACTGTAAATCCTCTTTGGACAGAGATGACCAGTCCAGTTTACCAGAACGAGCATTGCTGTCATTTTTCATTATTGAGGGCAGGACCTTAACATTATTGTGAATCCAAGTGGAATGTGATCAGCTGTAGCTAACCCATACCGTATACTCATATTCACTATAGCTGCATGCCCATCTGTTGTACTAATACAGTGGTCAAGCCAGGATGTAGAATGCCAGGCTTCACTAACGTATGTGTAACTGTCAGCAGGCAGGAGCCCTTTGGTAGACCGAATAAAATTATTATCTTCACAGAAGTGGAGCAAGTGTTTTCCAAACAGTGAGTGTCGGTAATATCAGAGTTTAGATCCCCAACCACATATACACTGCATGAGGAATTATCTTGTATAAAAGCATTAATAAAAGCAAGTCTACTGAGATACACATCTTCATTCTCACAGGACTCGTATGGCCCCTATCGTTGCATCGGCGCAGTTTCTAGGCCGAGCGGCAGGCGCAGATCAAAGCAGTGGGCGTGGACAGGCGCACTTGATATCGTCGTGCTGGCGCTAGATGCAGCCCAAAGCATTACAACCACGCCTTTTAGGCGTAAAATTATGCACCGTCATGCTCATTGGATAAGTGCAATAAACGAATGGCACGCTTGCCTTTTTAGCTCCAATTCCACTGGTCCCGCAAAACCAGATGAAACCCAAGCCTCTGACCCCCCGACCCCCCCCCCCCCCCCCCCCCCCCCACCTCCCTTCATCCCGTCTGTCTCCATATATCGGCTATTATTCCATATTATGATGCTTCTCAAACCAATCTAACTGCAGTTTAAAAAACTTTAAATACTGCAAGCATGTAAATACGCTACACTATAGCAAGATCAAAGTGAAAATAATGTTCTATGCATCAGCTAGAAAAATATAGCCTATTAGATTGGTGAAAGTTTGTCCAGAAAGATATCATTTTCTCTCGCCTGCTGCAGGAAGGATGATGCACATAAATATACCCTACATTATGTCAAGTCATTGCATAAATGTGTTTTTATTGTAAAACTAAATGTGAAATAGGGCCAAGTTATTGGAGGGACATCACAGTATAGCAGATGCCAGTAGAAGCGCGTTCCGAAGCGTGTTCCGCTGTTACTTCTCTAAATCACGTTAACTCGACAAGGGGTATATATAGGCCCAGGAGGACATATATGTTTCACATAGGGTGGTGTTTTCATTTCATGTTTTATTTGGTCCAATATTGAAATGTTGACAATGGCAGGCTGTGTTACCATTACACATTAATTTAGAACTACCTTTTATATTTATTTTGGCTCATTTGGTTGCTATTTAGTAGCGAAATGGAGAAACACAATGCATGCTGGGAACTCAGAGAGAGAGAGAGAGAAGGGTGACAGAGAAGAGGCAGTGAAGGCACAGAATAGGCCTGCTTTTCAAAAGCGCAAAGCGCTAAATGTAGGCCAGGTCCCAAGATATCACTAGGCTGGTATTTAGCGCCGACACGCCCACTTTGGGACTGCGCCACGCCCATTCGGCCTAAAGCGCATTTGGCAGCCTAAAGCCTATTGCTATCTTGCCGAAACAGGCGCAAGGCACGTTTTTTTGCGGTTAAGGCCCGTAATAGCGCCGATGGCCTGTGGGAGAATAGAGCCCAATATTAAGTATAATAAAATCATTATTGTTGTGCGTATATTGAACGCCCACACACCAATCTACTTCAAGTCTGACAGCCTTTATAACAGCATCAAGCTTCTTGTCCCAGAGAATCGCCACTCCCCCAGGTATTCTCCCTCTGAGTACAGCCAAGCTGAGATCAGTTGTAGATTCTCCCACTCCGTGGAATTTACAATGTAAAGAGTTCAGTTTCTCTAAGTCTTGTTTTGCTAAAAATGTCTCTTGCAGACATAATATGTCACAATCCTCAAGTAGTTTGTCAACAACTATTCGCCAAGCTTTATCCCCTGCACTCTGTCCCATACGCAGGCCACGACAGTTGTAAGACACAACCCGAAGACCCATTAGTTGACTGTACTGCCCTACAAAGGAGAAAGCCAGTAACTCACCAGAGTGCAGAGCTGAGAAAAATGACTTTAAAGTTTTCTTGTCATCCAGACAAAATAGTTGCAGGCAGATCATTAAATATGTGGCAATTCTTTGTTTTTTTAGTCAAGTTATTTATCCATATAAAAATATTTAGCTAACTCTTGACCTTTGACCTTCATTTGGGAGTTACTGTATTCCTCCTTTGCATGCCTTACGAAAAAGCATGGGGTTATGCCAAAGTGAAAGGCAGTAAGTCAAATTTTATCTCATCTTTTTAGTTTTAAAAAGCAGTACAATGACAAATATAATAACATCCTTAGTCTAATGATGATATAAGATGAAATTGCACTTTTTACTGTTATTCATTACATTAATATTATTATATAATAACATTTGTTATCATATTTGTATGCAAGTATGTTTGTGATATTCCAAGTATCTTTTTAAATCAAATTATTTCAATTGTTTTTGGATATTTTTGAACATTTGAAGCAACTAATAATTATATTCTAATAAAATAATATCACACTGATTGCTTAATTTTAATGCTTCAATATAGTTAAACAGTTCAATTCAGATAAGTGACATTGATACGATTGATTGATATGATATGAGTAAAAGACAAATACATTTCAAATGAGTAACATTTGAAATGTTTGTCACCTTTGCCACCAATGACAATCACAGTAACTTTGAGGCGCGAAAAATAGAGTGATGCAAAACAAAGGGCACGGGACAGTAACTCAATTTCAGCACAGCTAAACAAAAGAGGAGTACAGTAACTTGAGTTACAGTGATTGGCCTTGGTTTCACTAGGGCTTTTTTGAGTTACTGCAAATACGACCCCCTATTTTCTCAAAAACACAACACATTTGAGACAAGATATTTTTCCACATGACAAAGGATGTCTTTAATGTCACAAAAATGATAATAACTCATTTTTGACAAAAAATGAGTTACTGCCTTTCTCCTTTGTAGGGCAGTGTAGTGACACCATTAGGCGCGTTTCCCTCCCTGACGGTGGGGTTAGTATTAGCCCCAACAAGTGCGGCCTTACGAGGCTCATAATATCGCCTGACAATTGCCCCAGCAGGCCATAGCTCAGGACTGTACATGTCACCAATGTCATCACATACAGCAGTCACTTTGAATGACCCAAATCTGCTGCGAGCGTTATCAATTTTATGACAAGTGACTTCACGGTGAAGTTTATCCTTGAGATAAGTAGCGAGTGTTGCAGCCTCTAGCTCTGGGGAGAATTTAGTGGCAAATACACTCACTAGTTTTGACGTGACAGTTTGTATGTTACTCACAACACTCGTGCCAACAATGGATACAGCACCGGGTCTCTTCCGTCCTGTGGAACCAGCAGCACGCAAACCCGACCGAGCAGCAGAATTCCCCGACCCCTGCTGGTGCTGGGGCCGCCTTTTCTTCACAACTTTACTCCATGAAGGAGAGCTACGGGAGATTGTGACACCATCAATCCGACGGGACGGTCTGGACCTGCCAGGTCCGAACGGACCGAACCGGAGCTAGACGCCACAGCCCTGCTTCCACCACGGGGCGAGAGTGTACTCCCTGCTGACGTGTCGCTCACAGCGGCGCTCCTCGAGCCGGCGGCTTCCAAGCCTTCCTCCTCCAGCGACTCTGCATGGTTTTGCGGCCGGCGGCTGACGTTACCGCTGTTCTCTAGCGTCTCATCTGGCTCGGGGTGATCATCCTGGGCACGGACTGTGGGAGCCAGCAGCCTTGAGGCACAAATGTTGTGTTCAGAACATCGCTCCAAAGCTGTGAGTCTATTGTTGACTGCCCCAGCGTCAGCTCGAACTTGTTCACAAACATCTGTCTGCAGCTGGGCCACGCGTTTCAGTGATCCGACCTCAGCATACAGTTGATCCATTCGCCGTAGTAGACAGGTGACGTCCAGGCTTGTGTACGACACTGGCGGCAAATCGTCCAGGAAATAAGAAACAAATCTAGGGATATTATCCCCTAATTCATTCAGCACTTTAAGGCATAGTTTAACATTGTTGACGTCTTTATGCTGGCCTTTGTGCGCAACACACCTTTGCGTGGTGGTAGGGCAAACATCAAAGAGCACTTTCTTGGAAGCCTCGATTCCATCGGAATCAAAAGTGTTAGTTGCCAATATTACAATCTCATCCTGGCTCAGAGTTTTAATTCTTACAGAAAGAAAGTTGAGTAATTCATCCTCCACAATTACTTCACCATCCGTGGTTCTGTAGATCTCTGGTTTTAACCGTGACCGTTTGAGAGCAGGAGCTGGCGTGCTGCCAGCTGGCGTGCTGCCTGCCGCGTCGGCCATGTATATATATATTGTGGCAACTCTGATTCAATCCAAGACACATAAAACAGTTTTAAACGCCGAAGCGTTGTTTTATTCACCAAAATGAAAACTCTTCCCTTATCGGGGTATGTCCATGAAATATATATAACTAAAGTAGGCTGGGTTAGCCTGGGGCCAGTGAGGGGGTTTGCTCCCCACCACGTAGCCAGGGCTCCGTTCCTCGTTTAAGTGCTCCCGTAACGTGCCTGTGGACGAGAGGAGAGAGGGTCTGTCAGGCAACATCATTTTATGACACGAGAATGTTTAGGGAGAGGAGTGGAAATCTGACTTACCGCCCGACAGCAAGGAGCGCTTCCACCTGGAGGAAAACCGGCCACACAGTGAGCTTCAGAGCGGCGTCTGTTTTTCTAGGGCCACTGATTGGGGATCTGTTCCAGCCGGGCGCTCTGTTCCTACCAGCGCCCGGCTGCTAGCGGTCCCACTGATTCAGGACATAATTGGGGAAGTACCTATCAGTGATGACGCGTCCCAGACAGCGTTTCTGTTGGGATCCCCCTGCTCTGACGTCACTGTGGTGGCTGGCTGTCCTCCTGCTCTCACCTGTCAGGGGGTAGGCTGACGAGACTCCACACATCCTCCCCCTAAGCTCGCTGCCAGTGCGGGGAGCTTCACTTTCCCCTGCTTCATCTCGGCGTGACATGGCGTCTGCGTGTGGTATCTCTCTTCCTGGTTTGTGTTCCACTTTGAACTTATAGTTCTGAAGTTCCAAGAACCACCGCGTTACCCGCTCATTTTTATCCTTGTTCGTCGCCATCCATTTTAGGGGGGCGTGGTCCGTGATGAGGGTGAATACCCTGCCCCATAGGTAGTAGCGTAGGTAGTGAATGGCCCACTTCACCGCCAGGCATTCCTTCTCTACGGTTGAGTAGTTTCTCTCATGTTTAAGCAATTTTCTACTTATAAAGGTAACGGGGTGTTCATCCCCATCTATTACCTGCGCCAGCACTGCTCCTATTCCTGTTCCTGAGGCGTCTGTGTGTAGGATGAATGGCTTAGCGAAGTCTGGGGCTATCAGCACCGGCTCTCGGCAGAGCGCCTCCTTTAGGGCACAGAATGCGGCGTTTGTTTCCTCCGTCCATTTGACATGGTGGGGCAGCTTCTGGCGCGTTAAGTCATACAACGGGGCTGCTATGGTGGCAAAAATTTTTACAAATTTTAAATAATATGCAATCAGGCCCAGGAAGGATTTTACTTGTTTCTTCGTCCTGGGCTGGGGCCAATTTTGTATCCTCTCCACTTTGGTTATTTGGGGTTTTACGCACCCCCGGCCTATGGTGTATCCCAGGTAGTTTGTCTCTGTCCATGCCAATTTACATTTCTTGGCGTTGGCGGTGAGTCCGGCTCGGCGGAGGGCTCCCAGCACCGCTTCCAGCTGTGTCATGTGCTGCTCCCAGCTGCTGCTGTGTATGACGATATCGTCTAGATATGCCGCCGCATAAGCGCGATGGGGCCGGAGGACTCTGTCCATCAGTCGCTGAAATGTGGCCGGGGCGCCGTGTACTCCAAAGGGGAGGACGCGGTATTGAAATAGGCCGTCGGGGGTCGCGAATGCGGTTTTGGCTCTCGCCCGTCTGGTTAGGGGTACCTGCCAATAGCCTTTGGTGAGGTCCAGGGTGCTCACGAATCGAGCGGGCCCCAGCCGCTCGATTAATTCATCTACCCTTGGCATCGGGTATGCGTCAAAAGTGGATATTTCGTTCAGTTTTCTAAAATCATTGCAAAACCGAAGCGTCCCGTCTGGCTTCGGCACAATGACAATGGGGCTGGACCAGGGGCTGTGGGACTCTTCTATTACGCCCAACTCGAGCATTTTCTTCACTTCGCCCCGGATGGCTTCTCTCCGGGCCTCGGGGATGCGGTAGGGCCGCTGTCGCACCACTTTTCCCGGCGTCGTCTCAATGTCGTGTTGGATAGCGTGTGTCCGTCCTGGCAGCTCGGAGAAAACATCATGACTCCTTCCTAGGAGTTCCTTGAGATCTTGTAGTTGCTCTGGCCCCAGGTCCTGTCCGATGTCCACGGGGATCGTCTGCGGTGGCCTGGGTTGTGCGAGGGTGAGGAGGGCTAGGGGGCCGGGTCTCTCGGCGTCGTGCCATGGCTTCAGAATGTTTATGTGGTATATCTGGTGGCCTTTCCTCCTCCCCGGCTGACAGACCCGGTAATTCACTGGCCCGACCTTCTCGGTTACTTCAAATGGTCCCTGCCATTTTGCCAGGAATTTGCAGTCATGGCTGGGCACCAGCACCAGGACCTTCTCTCCTACCTGGAACTGCCGGGGTTTGGCTCCCCTGTTATAGGTGCGCGCCTGGGCTGCCTGGGCTTCCTCCATGTGACTCCGTACCAGTGGCCAGACCTTTTTGGCTCTCTCCTGGAGCCGCTCCACATGTTCGATAACATTCCGGAGGGGGGAGGGCTGGCTTTCCCAGGCCTCCTTGGCCAGGTCGAGTAGGCCACGGGGGTTTCGGCCGTAGAGGAGTTCGAACGGTGAGTATCCGGTGGAGGCCTGTGGCACCTCCCGTATGGCGAACAGCACGTATGGGAGGAGTTGGTCCCAATCTTTTCCGTCCACGTCAATCAGTTTTTTTAGCATCTTTTTCAGGGTTTGGTTGAATCTCTCGACAAGTCCATCGGTCTGGGGGTGATAAACAGAAGTTCTGATACGGGTGATTTTCAGCCATTTGTATAACGCCGTCATTACTCTGGACATAAAACAGGACCCTTGGTCTGTGAGTACCTGCTCCGCTATTCCCACTCTGCTAAATAGCAGGAACAGTTCTCGAGCGACATTTTTGGCATTAGCGGTGCGTAAAGGTATTGCCTCAGGGTAACGAGTAGCATAATCCACTATTACCAGTATGTATCGGTGTCCTCGGCTGGACTTCGGGAGAGGCCCCACGATATCCATGGCCAGCCTGGAGAACGGGACCTCGATGATTGGCAGTGGAATCAGTGGGTTCCGGTACATTGGCCGGGGTGCCGTTTTCTGGCACTCGCCACAACAACGACAGAACAGTTCAATGGCTTTCTTTATGCCGGGCCAATAGAATCTGCGTAGCACTCTATCATACGTTTTTTGGACCCCTAAGTGGGCCCCCAGTTGGTGAGTGTGGGCCAAATACAACACTCTGGATACGTATGTTTTTGGTACTAACAATTGTTCTATTAAATCCCCCCCCGGAGTTTTGGCGACTCGATACAACAACCCATGTTTAACAATAAACTGTGGAAAGTTTTGTCTCACCCCGGAACAGTGCTGGCCATCGATGCCAGCGACGGCGCGGCGGCCGGCTTCCAAATTCGGATCGGCCCACTGGGCCGAGGCAAACTCTCCGCGGCCCGGAGGTCCAGGGTCGTCCGGGAGCGGAAACTCCGCGAAAGGGTCCTCGTCGAGAGGAGGCGTGTCCGACTCGGCTGGCCGGGTTGGACCGTCTTCCGCGGCTGATGTTTCGGACTGCGGTCCGTCTGATCCCGGCCGGAAGGCTGGGCAGGCCAGGCGCGGCCGGGCCATCCTTTTTCCCCTCGGTTTCTCTCGTCGGGGCTTCTCCGGCCGACGACCGTGACTCCAGTACCGGCTGAATAGGGGGCAGTCGGTGCCTATCAGGAGCGGGACCGGGAGGTTGGGCACCACGCCGGCGGCTACTTTTACGTCGCCTTTCGGGGTCTGGACCCGTATATAACTGACCGGATAGCTCTTCACGTCCCCGTGGACGCACGTCACCGGCATTGTCTCTGTAGTGAGGACCTCCACGAGGTCAGCCCGCACGAGCGTCACCACACTACCGGAGTCTAGGAGGGCGTGGGTGTCGATGCGGCCCACCCGGACCGGCAGTGTCGCCTGCTGGCTAGGGGCTCCTCCGGTGTGGAGGGAGGGCCGTGGTTCGTCTCCGGCGGCGGAAGGCATCGACACATCCCGGTCGGGGCAGGACCAGGAGAGGTGGTCCTCTTGTCCGCAGACATAGCACCTCCTCAGCTGCCGACTCACTCGGTCGGCCTGGGCACGAGGGTCCCTCTGGGTCGGGGGCTGTAGCGGCGGTGGCCGGCGTCGGCTGTCTCGGCTGGGTCTGTCGGCTATGGCGGGCTTTCGGAGGGGCTCGTTCTGCGTGTGGCGCATCATGTCGGCGCTGACTTGGTGGTTCTCTAGCAAGGCCACCAATGCGTTCAGCGATGAGGGGCTCACCTGGGCAGCATATTTTCGGGCGTCGGGCGGCAAGGAGCGGATACATCTGTCTATTACGAGGCGTTCTATCCACGGGGGCTCCCCGGTGGAGGTGAGCCAACTCTGGGTGAGCCTCAGCAAATCGGCGACTTGGGAGCGGGGCGGTTGGTCCGGGGTGTACCTCCAGCCATGGTACCTTTGTGCGCGAGCAGGAAGGCTGTAGCCGTAACTGGCGAGGATGGCGGTGCGCAGCTTCACAAAGTCGCGGGCCTCTCCCATGGACATGTCCCGGCAAACCCTCTGTGCCTGGCCCGTGAGGAAGGGCGCGATGATGCCTCCCCAGTGGGCTGCGGGCCATCCCTCTCGCACCGCCGTTCTTTCGAAGAGCTCCATGTATGCCTCGATATCATCGTCGGGGGTCTGCTTAGTGAGGACATCTCCTGGAGCCCGGGAAGTCGAGCCGTCTTTCTCTATTTTTTTTATCAGTTCGTGTACTGCCTGCTGTAGGTCAGTTTGGCTTTGGATTAGGGCCACCAGAGCCTGTGCTTGCTCCATGGTGCGTGCGGTTGGCGTTGAATCAGAGTGCCTGCATTCTCCACCACTTGTGGCAACTCTGATTCAATCCAAGACACATAAAACAGTTTTAAACGCCGAAGCGTTGTTTTATTCACCAAAATGAAAACTCTTCCCTTATCGGGGTATGTCCATGAAATATATATAACTAAAGTAGGCTGGGTTAGCCTGGGGCCAGTGAGGGGGTTTGCTCCCCACCACGTAGCCAGGGCTCCGTTCCTCGTTTAAGTGCTCCCGTAACGTGCCTGTGGACGAGAGGAGAGAGGGTCTGTCAGGCAACATCATTTTATGACACGAGAATGTTTAGGGAGAGGAGTGGAAATCTGACTTACCGCCCGACAGCAAGGAGCGCTTCCACCTGGAGGAAAACCGGCCACACAGTGAGCTTCAGAGCGGCGTCTGTTTTTCTAGGGCCACTGATTGGGGATCTGTTCCAGCCGGGCGCTCTGTTCCTACCAGCGCCCGGCTGCTAGCGGTCCCACTGATTCAGGACATAATTGGGGAAGTACCTATCAGTGATGACGCGTCCCAGACAGCGTTTCTGTTGGGATCCCCCTGCTCTGACGTCACTGTGGTGGCTGGCTGTCCTCCTGCTCTCACCTGTCAGGGGGTAGGCTGACGAGACTCCACAATATATATATATATATATATATATATATATATACACAATTAAAATTAATTCACTTATTACACACAAATTGTTGTTTTTCTGGTGTGATGTAGCTAAAGTGGGCTATAAATATTTTTCAGGAGATGCTGTGATGTAGCCACAAGAAAGATGCATTATAAATGTTTTTTCACATTTGTGATGTACTAGATAGGGTCTAAACAATAAATATTGTTAAAATGTTTGCAGTAGTTTTCCTTTCTTGCTGCACTACAATGTTACAATGCTGTGATGTACAGTAACTAAACACAAAATATGCAATATTAATAGTTTTTCATGAGATACTCAGTATTTAATACTGTGCTAGGTTCTAAACAAGAAAGAATGTTTACAGTTGTCTTCCTTTCCTGATGCACTATAAATGTTTACAATGCTGTGGTGTAGCTAGGTAAGAGATGCCAGAATTTACCAAATTGTATTTTAAATGGTTGGCATGTGTTGTAGATTTGTTTAAAATATGTCTTTACTTTTGGGGCTTTAACACAGCTTTTGTTGCACAGAAATTAAGCACTTTTAAACAAAAACTAAGCTACTTTTGCAATGTAGTGAAATGCAAGTTTTGAAAATGTGGTGGCGCGTTGTGTCAAGTGTACATGGGATTAATAGCTCGGGGAACGGTCCGGCCCCCGGCCCCTTAGGTTTCTGACAATGTGGCCCCCTGAACAATTTAGTTAAATAGCCCTGATATAAAGTCATGATATGGACACTTTATTAACTTTAAACAGCTGGGGCCGGTTGCACCAACTGGTCTTACACTGGTCTTAAGCTAAGTTGGTCGTAACTTTACGACCTAACAGCTACGCCGGTTGCACCAAGACGGCTTAAGCCTTATTTTCACTAAGCCCAGGCGTAACTCCTACGCCTGGTCAGGAGGAGGCGTAGGCCCCTATTCTCCCACAGGCCTTCGGCGCTAAAACGGGCCTTAAACGCAAAAAAACGTGCCTTGCGCCTGCTTCGGGAAGATGTCAATATGGCTTTACGCTGCCAAATGCGCTTTAGGCCGAATGGGCGTGGCGCAGTCCCAGAATGGGCGTGTCGGCCTTAAATCTCGGCGTACTGATATCTTCCCGCCTATTCAGTGCGCCAGTTGCAAGGAGCGCTCTTCTGCCTCTCCCCTGTCACCCTTCTCTGTCTCTCTCTGAAACCAGGCCTATTCAGTGCGCCAGTGCTCTTCTGCCTCTTCTCTGTCACCCTTCTCTCTCTCTCTCTGACTCCCTCGCTTAGACAGGCACAACACACTTCCCATATAGGAAAAATAAGTTGTAAGTTGCCTGGCAATGTCCCAGCATGCATTGTGCTTCTCCATTTCGCTACTAAATAGCAACCAAATGAGGCGAAATAGATATAAAAGGTCGATCTAAATTAATGTGTAATGGTAACACAACCTGCAATTGTACACATTTCAATATTGGACCAAATGAAACATCGAAATGAATACACCACCCTATGTGAAACATATATGTCCTCCTGGGCCTATATATATCTCTTGTGGATTTAGATAAAGTGACAGCGGAACGTGCTTCTACTGTCATGTGCTATACTGTGATGTCCGCTCCAATAACTTGGCCCTACTTCACATTTAGTTTTACAATAAAAACACATTTATGCAATGACTTTACATAATGTAGGGTATATTTATGTGCATCATTCTACCTGCAGCAGGGGAGAGAAAACGATATCTTTCTGGACAAACTTTCACCAATATAAAATTAATCTCATCATATAGGGATAGGCTATATTTTTCTAGCTGATGCCTTTAGAACATTCTTTTCACTTTGATCTTGCTATAGTGTAGCGTATTTACATGCTTGCAGTATTTAAACTGCAGTTAGATTGGTTTGAGAAGCATAATAATATGGAATAATAGCCTATATGGAGACAGACAGACTGGATGAAGGGAGGGGGGGGGGGGCAGAGCGCTTGGCTTCTGTCTGGTTTTGCTGGACCACTGGAATTGGAGCTTAAAAGGCAAGCGTGCGATTTGTTTATTGCACTTATCCAATGAGCATGACGGTGCATAATTTTACGCTTAAAAGGCGTGGTTGTAATGCTGTAGGCTGCGTGTAGCGCCAAGACCAAGATATCAAGTGCGCTGGTCCACGCCCACTGCGCCAGGCGCTCGGCGTAGAAACTAGGCCGATGCAACGATAGGGGCCGTAGTGCCTGCCTGTAACAGAGATCTCCGCGGAGACCTTTTTGACTCCTTACCATCATCGTCGTAACACAGCCAGTTCTCCGTCTTTGAAGCACGATGTTAAGATTATAACTAACTAGTTGTGTGGCTTAGCCTTCCCAAATGTTGCCGTTAATTTTTTTAGAATTTAATACATAGAATTGGGAACGTTACATTCAATTTCATTCAGACTGTCTGTCTGGCTCAATCGCCGCCATTTTTCCCCCGGAGCGAGGGAGGGTGGGAGGAGTGTAGTGTAGTGACGCACATACAGTAGTGGCCACTGTAAAAAAACAAAGCAAGTTATTTTCGCGGGGGTCAGTGAAATAGCAGGGCGCGAGGCACATTTGTGGGCCAATCATTCCCCGACAATTCACATGAACGCGCATTGCTACGACCAGCATAGTTAAGACCAGACGTAAGCCGTGTTGGTGCAACAGGCGTAAATCCACTCTAAAGACTGGTCTTAACTAAGACCGACGTAGGAGTTACGACCAGGCATAGATAAGACCAGTTGGTGCAACCGGCCCCTGAGGTCTAGTTTGATATAAAGTCATGATATGGATGGACACTATTAACTTTAAACAGCTGAGGTCTAGTTTGATATAAAGTCATGATATGGACACTTTATTAACTTTAAACAGTTGAGGTCTAGTTTGATATAAAGTCATGATATGGACACTTTATTAACTTTAAACAGCTGAGGTCTAGTTTGATATAAAGTCATGATCTGGACACTTTATTAACTTTAAACAGCTGAGATCTAGTTTGATATAAAGTCATGATATGGACACTTTATAACTTTAAACAGCTGAGGTCTAGTTTGATATAAAGTCATGATATGGACACTTTATAACTTTAAACAGCTGAGGTCTAGTTTGATATAAAGTCATGATCTGGACACTTTATTAACTTTAAACAGCTGAGATCTAGTTTGATATAAAGTCATGATATGGACACTTTATGGGCCCTATTCTCCCACAAGCCTTCGGCGCTAAAACGGGCCTTAAACGCAAAAAAACGTGCCTTGCGCCTGTTTTGGGACGATATCAATATGGCTTTAGGCTGCCAAATGCGCTTTAGGCCGAATGGGCGTGGCGCAGTCCCAGAATGGGCCAAAGTGGGCGTGTCGGCGCTAACTACCGGCGTAGTGCTATCTTCGCACCTGGCCTACATTTAGCGCTTTGCGCCTTTGAAAACCAGGCCTATTCAGTGCGCCAGTGCACTTGTGCCTCTCCCCTGTCACCCTTCTCTGTCTCTCTCTGAAACCAGGCCTATTCAGTGCGCCAGTGCTCTTCTGCCTCTGAGTCACCCTTCTCTCTCTCTCTCTGACTCCCTCGCTCAAACAGACACAACACATAGCAGCACCCAGCTTCCCATAGGAAATAGCAGTTGTAAGTTTACTGCCTGTGAATGTCCACTCCCAGCATGCAATTGGGTCCTCCATTTCGCTACTAAATAGCAACCAAATGAGCCGAAATAGATATAAAAGGTAGATCTAAAATAATGTGTAATGGTAAGACAACCTGCAATTGTCGAACATTTCAATATTGGACCAAATAAAACATCGAAATGAAACACCACCCTATGTGAAACATATATGTCCTCTTGAGCCTATATATACCCCTTGTGGGTTTAACGTGATTTAGATAAGTGACAGCGGAACGCGCTTCTGTGATGTGCTATACTGTGATGTCCGCTCCAATAACTTGGCCCTACTTGACATTTAGTTTTACAATAAAAACACATTTATGCAATGACTTTACATAATGTAGGGTATATTTATGTGCATCGATCATTCTACCTGCAGCAGGGGAGAGAAAACGATATCTTTCTGGACAAACTTTCACCAATCTAATAGGCTATATTTTTCTAGCTGATGCGTTTAGTACATTATTTTCACTTTGATCTTGCTATAGTGTAGCGTATTTACATGCTTGCAGTATTGAAACTGCAGTTAGATTGGTTTGAGAAGCATAATAATATGGAATAATAGCCTATAATGCAGTCAGACAGACAGACTGGATGAAGGGAGGGGGGGGGGGCAGAGCGTTTGGCTTTCGTCTGGTTTTGCGGGATCACTGGAATTGGAGCTAAAAAGGCAAGCGTGCGATTCGTTTATTGCAGTTATCCAATGAGCATGACGGTGCATAATTTTACGCTTAAAAGGCGTGGTTGTAATGGTTGAGGCTGCGTCTAGCGCCAGCACGACGATATCAAGTGCGCTGGTCCACGCCCACTGATTTGAGCTGCGCCAGGCGTTCGGCCTAGAAACAGCGCCGATGCAACGATAGGGACCTATAACTTTAAACAGCTGAGGTCTAGTTTGATATAAAGTCATGATATGGACACTTTATAACTTTAAACAGCTGAGGTCTAGTTTGATATAAAGTCATGATCTGGACACTTTATTAACTTTAAACAGCTGAGATCTAGTTTGATATAAAGTCATGATATGGACACTTTATTAACTTTAAACAGCTGAGGTCTAGTTTGATATAAAGTCATGATATGGACACTTTATTAGCTTTAAACAGCTGAGGTCTAGTTTGATATAAAGTCATGATCTGGACACTTTATTAACTTTAAACAGCTGAGGTCTACTTTGATATAAAGTAATGATATGGACACTTTATTACCTTTAAACAGCTGAGGTCTACTTTGATATAAATGCCATGCTGGTTTGTGTTTGATCATTTCAGGTGAGCCATCCAGTTCTGCTGCTCATATCACCATTGGCTTGGTTGTTGGCTTTGTCTGTATTGTTGCAGTTGTCTTTGTTGTGTGGAGATGGAGACGAAACAAAATCAGTAAGTCACACATTAATCTTTCTTCTACTTAATGTAAAGTTACCAGATCGTTGATGGTTGCAGTGATATGAAGGGTTTATTGTTCAACAATCAATCAATCAATCAATCAATCAATCAATCAATAAATAAACACTTGTGATAAAAACAAATTCGACAAAACAAATTCAGTAAGTCACAAAAATGTACGCACTGTGTCTGTGTGTGTGTGTGCGTGCGTGCGTGCATGCGTGCGTGTGTGTGTGTGTGTGTGCGTGTGCGCGCGTGTGTGTGCGTGTGTGTGTGTGTGTCTGTGTGTCTGTGTGTGTGTGTGTGTGTGTGTGTGTGCGTGTGCGCGCGTGTGTGTGCGTGTGTGTGTGTGTGTGTCTGTGTGTGTGTTATAGTTAATTTATAGGCTGGACTTTTTTAATATTCCATACAGAATTTTACTCCCTCATGCTGTCAATTTGTCAGAAAATACAAATTATTTATATATATATATATATATATATATATATATATATACATTCTCAAATACACTACTGCCGCATGCGCTAGGACGTGTCATCAGTGATGTTATCTGGGGTCGTAAGGTGTTTCGGGTCTGTCAACATCATACACCCTCGCCCAGTAGACCCAGCCGAGGCCAATTAAGACCCCGACTCACGTCCCAGAAGCCGCTACGGATCAGCCTTACTACTCTATCTGCAACGTTGCCCGCGGGAGGGGTAAAAGAGAACCCAATCCGCTGCAATAGAGCTAGTGCTACGCCGCAGTATTGGCCCTTCGGTGCATGGAGGATCTAGGCTCTGTGGGTTTCTCCCGGCCGTGCTCCTCCTTTGTCTCACCAGACCCCCCTCATGTCAAAGGCAATCCAGAGGCTGAAGGGATGCCTCAAGGACGCCTCAAGAGGGCCTGTGCGCTGCACGTCATTTACCTGCGTCGAGCACCTCGCTCTAGCCTGGAGGACCCCAGGCCGCGCCGATCTTGCGCAGATTTTCAGGAGGCTAATCCGTAGCGTTTGTGGATTTCTCCCTCATGAGAGAGCCAAGATGGGGTGCTAATCCCATCCCGTACCGGGTTGCCGTCTCTCCGGCCGTCAACTGTCTCTCCAGCTCGTCACCAAACTATACTTGGTTGTCACCTAGTCTTTCCTAAGTGTCACTGGCCAGAGGCAAGCCAGGATTCTACATTCTCAAATACACTACTGCCGCATGCGCTAGGACGTGTCATCAGTGATGTTATCTGGGGTCGTAAGGTGTTTCGGGTCTGTCAACATCATACACCCTCGCCCAGTAGACCCAGCCGAGGCCAATTAAGACCCCGACTCACGTCCCAGAAGCCGCTACGGATCAGCCTTACTACTCTATCTGCAACGTTGCCCGCGGGAGGGGTAAAAGAGAACCCAATCCGCTGCAATAGAGCTAGTGCTACGCCGCAGTATTGGCCCTTCGGTGCATGGAGGATCTAGGCTCTGTGGGTTTCTCCCGGCCGTGCTCCTCCTTCGTCTCACCAGACCCCCCTCATGTCAAAGGCAATCCAGAGGCTGAAGGGATGCCTCAAGGACGCCTCAAGAGGGCCTGTGCGCTGCACGTCATTTACCTGCGTCGAGCACCTCGCTCTAGCCTGGAGGACCCCAGGCCGCGCCGATCTTGCGCAGATTTTCAGGAGGCTAATCCGTAGCGTTTGTGGATTTCTCCCTCACGAGAGAGCCAAGATGGGGTTGCCGTCTCTCCGGCCGTCAACTGTCTCTCCAGCTCGTCACCAAACTATACTTGGTTGTCACCTAGTCTTTCCTAAGTGTCACTGGCCAGAGGCAAGCCAGGATTCTACATTCTCAAATACACATATATATATATATATATATATATATATATATATATATATATATATATATATATATATATATATATTATATATTTTTTTATGTATATTTTTTTAATGTTTTAATGTTTTTATTTATTGTTCATTCCTCATTTTGTAATTACATACTTCATATGCTATAAGGCATCTTAAACATGTATGTTTCATACCTTTTTACTACAAAAGGCAACACTGTGAAAGTGAACTTTAAAACTGTTTATTGTATCTATTTGCACACAAAAGGAGAGAGGGAGACCAAATCTACCAACAATGACACAGAAACTGAACTTCAGCTGATGGCAAAAAGCAAGGCAGAGAACGATCTGGAGAAGAAAAGGGAAAAACCTGAGGAGCTATAGAAAGATAAGGATGACCCCAAACAGTTGCAAAGGCGGGTTGATTTATTTATGAGAGAGAAAAGAGAACTTGAGGAAGAGCTACAGAATAAAGAGCAGGTGAAAGGGGTATTCATGGAATCACTTGGTAAATTGACAGGAGAGCAGAATATACTGGAGAACCAGAGAGAGCGAGTCAAATCAGAACTAGCTGATGTAAAGAGACAGGAGGATGAGAACAATGAGAATGTGCAGAAACTTCAGTCAGCAAATATGATAGTAGAAGAGATTAGAAACAAGCCTCTATTACAGATCAAAAGGGACCTAGAGAGCAGAAAGGCAGAAGTTAAGAAACAGCTACATGTGACAGAGAAAATACTGAAGAGCAAAGAAGATGACATTACAAGAGTGATAGAAAAGAAGAGGAAAGCAGAACATAAGAAGGAGCAAATCCATGCAAAATCGAAGGAAAAAGAGCAGGATGAGAGACAGAAGAAAGAGAATGAATTGAAACAGGTCACAGAAGCACTTGGTAAATTGACAGGAGAGCAGAAGAAGCTGGAGAGCCAGAGAGAACAACTTAAATCACAACTGGAGGAGGTAGAGAAAAAGGAGGAGAAGAACAACCACAATGAGAAGAAGCTTCGTTCAGCATATTTAATAGTAGAGGAGTTGAGAATCAAGCCTCCATTAGAGGTCAAAAAGGATCTGAATAGGAGAAAGGCAGAACTTCATGAAGAGCTAGAGAAGACCAAGAAAGACCTGAAGTTCATAGATAGAGAATTTGCTCGAGTGACAGAAAATAAACAGAAAATGGAAAATGAGGAGAAACAAATCAAAATGAAATTGAAGGAGTTTGAGAAACAGATAGATGAGATCGAGAAGACGCTTCAGTCAGACAATAGAGAAGGAACAGAGGAGACAGAAGACAGCCCTCAACAAGTTCAATGAGAGAGGGACAGAAGTTGGGAAGAGCTAAGATAACGATAAGTAAGAGCTGAGACTACTCAAACAGAAGGAGGAGGAAATCGGAAAAGAAAAGAAAAGGAGACACATGGAGAGAGAGAGAGAGAGAGAGAGAGAGAGAGAGAGAGAGAGAGAGAGAGAGAGAGAGAGAGAGAGAGAGAGAGAGAGAATGGACCAAGAATAGTGATGCAATATTATTTGCATGCACCCATTTTAATGTCTCCACTTTTTAATTATAGAAACTGTGGACATTGAGCAGCTTATTGATCTCTATTCGTCACATGACTAAATTACACATTAACATATCAGGAAGTGAAAATGAGTTTGATCATGCAGCAGAATGCTTGGATTTCTGCTAAGCTCTCCCAGTACTTATGTTTCATTCTCTATGCTACACAAACGTATATAATAGAAAAGATAAATGTGTAAATCAGAAAGAATATTGAAAACAGTTGATTTCAGAATCAGTTGTGTTCACCAAGTCCAACAGGTGAAGAGTTTGAGGCTGGTTAAGAGTTAACTGCTGCTGACAGATTGCAAGACAAACTGACACTGCAAGAAAAAAAAACATAACTGGAGCTCACATATGCAGACAAGATAGACCAACTGTAAGACACCACACTAAACATCAACACAGTAGCTGTTAACATTAATTTGCAATTCCAGTTTTTGAGAATGGTAGTTACTTTGTGCATTTTTATCATACGGTATTTATATTTTTCTACTTTTCCTATCATGATTGATTGTGTTGCTTAGTTTTGCTCGTTTTGAATATAATACTGACTGTTAATTAATTTGTGCATTATTCCTTGGTGAAAATTCATATCAGGGATCTCCATAAGTGCATCACAACTGTGTGTTGGTGACTAAATGTTTTTGTATGTGAATGACTGATATTGGATCATAAATAGCTGGATAAATGTCTGTACTAATGCTCATAAAATGTCTGTACAATAATAATGAAATTCCTTTATTTGGATAAAGCTCTTTAATTCTTTGATAAATTAGTTTCAGCAGCTGTTAACAGGAAAAGCAATTGACCTGCTTGACCTTAGTGATTGGTACGTAACTTGTCAAAGCTAAAACAAACCCAACAAACTCTATTCAGAGAGATGTAGAGGATGTGCTGTGGTTATTCTGCAGACGGTTTCTCACGGTTGATCAACTTTTTTTTGTCTCTGATGTAAATATATAAACACATCTGAAAAACTCAGCCTCAGTTTAGAGATGGTATGGTTTTGAAAACATTACAGATGTCTTCATCTGAATTCACTTCTGAGAATCTTCATTTCTTGAAATAGTCATGGCTTTTCTGTGTTACAAGAAATTAATGAAACAATTTAAATAAAGAATATAAAAGTTGATTTTATTGATGAGTTAACAGAGAGAAACAGGAGACACTATCACCCAACAACTCACTTGCCATTCTAAAGAACGTAAAGCTTGTTTTTCCTGTTCAAAAAACTGAACTCATACAGAGATGAGAATAATAATAAAATAAAATAAAATAAAAGCATGGTGAGGGTTAAAATCCCTAGATGCACCTGACAGTAATGAACCAGGTTACATGGCTTCCTCCATTATGACATCATCACAGCTGCTCTTCTTCCTCACACGTTGAGCTGCAGAAACACAAACAGAAACCTCCATTTAGAAAAATACATTATGTAAAGAGAATCCATAACTATCTTTACATTAATTACTCAGATATCCCACATTTTGATTTGTGTAGTTTATCTAGAAAAGATAAAGTTATCTGTTGTTTCTTTTTTTAGAAGGAGTGAATACCGTACTCATCAGCGAAAAACTGATGTTTAAAGATGATCTACATGTATATATCATGAGTACAATGGTTTCCAATGACCCATGTCTATTTATGTCTACTTTCAAAAACTTTCAAGGCCTTGATTTCCCCCTGCAATTTCACAAGGATGTCAAGGACCTGTGGGAACCCTGTTTTGCTTGTTGCTATACTAGAGAGAGGGGCCTTCCTACCTTTTTCTGTTTGGTTGTCTCGTGTGGTTTCTCAGAGGTCAAATTATCAGTAGAATCTAAAGCCAGCACTTTAAATACTCTTCTCGAAACTCTTGTATCTCCGGCCCCAGAAGCAACCCACCCCCCCCCCACCTAATAATAAAGATAGACTGTATAGATGTTGGTCTAGAACAGCTTCAGTGCTCCTCCTTGACATCAATTCTACAAGTGTTTGAACTCTATTAGGAGGGATGCCACACCCTAAGCATGATGGGATATTAATTGTTTAATTATAGGGACCAAACATTTTCGGAAGAACTTGCTTTAAATGTGCTTTGCAGCCCTTATTTACTCAAGTGTTGCCTTTATTTTGGCAGTTACTCATATTACGCTAGTTATTTTCTGTACCTCTGTGTCTCCAACATCGAAACAGTTCCACCATCAACACCAGAGCCATCGATAAGAAGATGACAACAGTCCTTATCAGGAGGAGATGATGGCTAGCATGGGCCTCTTTGTGAAGTGCTGGAAAATTTAGAAAAAGTAAAAGATATAATATGAGACAAGGTGGTGTCTTAATCCTATAAATAATTTACAATACAAATTTACATTTATTTGGCTCTTCACAAAATTTGCAAATTGACTTTCTACCAAGTGTAAAAGTCTTGACATACAGTAAGTATAGGTACATGACATCACATCATCTCAACACAATCTCACAGAAAATAGTATCAACATGCTCAAATCTAATTGTCTTAGTTTGGAAACAGTGTTATGTCTCACCTCTCACAGCCAGCCAGCTCTCTGGTGATTCTCCAACAGCAGAGATGTTACACTTGTAGAGGCCTTCATCAGATTGAGAAACACCATAGATGGTCATCTCTCCTGTAGAACCGGTCTGGAGGAAGAGGCCATCTTTATAGAAACCAGCTGGGAGGTTGGAGCGAGGCCAGACTGTACAGTTCAGAGTCACATCATCTCCCTCCATCACAGGACAGACAGGAATCTCCATGGTCACAGACCCAGCTGGACGTGAAAAAAGAAAAATTTGACATGAGTTTCTTTGCGTGTGTCATAGGTGTGCAACAGTTTGGGAAGAGAGTAGATCTGAAATTGCGGCCTAGCTGTATTCATGGGGGGACAGAGAAATTTCACAAACCTCTTATATTTCATTGCATTTTTTATTATTGTTGTTTTAAGGATTTTGTTTGTTATGGTTAGGGTTAGGCAAGTACAACTTGGTTAAGTTTGGGTTTGAGTTTTCTTATCTAACCACAACCAAACCCTATCCCTAACCTTATTATTAAGGTATTATTAGGGGTCCAATCACGAAGTGCGTGGATCCCTATTGTAATTGTTCCGATTATTATTTTTCTTCTTCTTCCGCCCTAAAACAGTATCTACGTCAGAAACCATATGGCTCAAAGTAACCAGACTTTGCACATATGTTGGAAATGTGACCCACTACTCAGAGACAAAAAATACCCATATTGCCCAGATGGTGGCACTATAACAGACCATTTCACGTTCTGCTCTATAACTCCTGATCCGTGAGTCCGAGAATCAAAATTCAAATTCTCCTGGATTCACTGGATCGATACGCATCTACGCATATTTAGCTTCAATGTAGTGCAGCTTCATTTAATGTAAAAAGGCCTCTTCATCTACAACTCCAGGGCCTCTTCATCTACAACTGCATGCTGAATTTCAGTCCCAGTCCACCCCTGGTTACATGCAGTCTAATTGAGGCGAGAATGGAGTTGGAGCTGATCGATTGTAGGTCCAGACGACATTTCGGCTAATAATAAAAAGTAAAAAAATCTACAGATGAGATGTTGTCGGACTGTAAACAATGACGGAAGGGGCGGGACGTGCACTCTACAGAGGAAGCCATGACATATCAGCCGTCTGTCCCAGAGTCATATTAGTATACGGTAGTATAGTAAATGGTATAGTAACTGGTAGTTTCCAAGTAGTGCCGAAAACCCCCAATGTAGGCTAATGTTTTTTGTTGTATATTTCAAAATTTGACTCACAAATGTCGCCCACAGCCAGCCAGCTTTCTGCTGATTCTCCAGCACCAGAGATGCTGCACTTGTAGGGTCCTTCATCAGACGTGGAAACATGGTGGATGGTCATCACTCCTGTAGAGCTGGTCCCGATGATGAAGCCATCTTTATAGAAAGCAGCTGGGAGGTTGGAGGAAGTTGCGTTCTTTTTTCTACAGCGCACAGTCACAGCATCTCCCTCCATCACAGGACGGACAGGACTATCCAGGATCACAGACCCAGCTGCACAATTATGATTGATAAAAATATATAAAGTTATAAAGTACATATAAAGTATGTTAAACATGAGTTTAATACACAATCAGACACAGTGAGTGAATACAAGCTATACAAAGGACAGCCTATATTGTCCAATTACAGCCACAATAATGAATGAGCATAATGGATATACAGTAGTTCCCACCATCAACATGTGAATTCAGTCTAATTATCCTGAAACCATTTTTAAACAAACACTGAAAACACCTTTTTAATCTGGCTTTTAAAGTAAAAAAAACACTCCCACAGTATGAAACAAAACATACACTTTACATATCTTCCCCCTTTTATATGTGTATTCTTTATATTTTAGAGATAGGCCTACTGAATGATGGCCCTTAGTAATTACTTTTATTTATTTATTTATTTATTTATTTATTTATTTATTTATTTATTTATTTATTTATTTATTTATTTATTTATTTATTTATTTATTTATTTATTCAATGGAGATATGTGTCTTTTTAATTGAACTCTTCAGTTAATATAGACATTATGTACCAGTGACATTGATGTGGACACTGTTGCTTCTCTCTCCATTTCCAGCCTCACACCAGTATTCTCCACTGTCTGTTATATAGGCCCTTTTAATTGTGCAGGACAACCCTTTTGATGCCTTCCAGTTATTGGGACATATGCGAACTCCTCCCTTGATCTTCTTCATAACTCTCCATCCAGTCGAGCCATCAAACACCTCACATTTAAAAGACACAGACGTGTATTCAAAGATCTGCAGTCTGTCAGGAACAATACGAGGATCTGAGAGAGAGAGAAACAGAGAGGAACAGAGACAATAAATTAAGCAAATTCTTCCTAAAGGAAATATACATGTACCTTGAATTGTCTTGTATACTGAATTATGAACTGTGCTTTTCATTAATGTAATAAAAATGAGAGGGGAAAGGAAGCCATGACACTGATGAAGGCATTTATGCCAAAACACACAACAACAGCCAAGACGGACTGAAGCATCCGCTCTCACATCATGTTCTCACTCCGAGCTAATCAAATAGTGTCACATTGTCATGCACCTTGTGCGCCGGACGTTAACGTTGTACGTTAACGTGCACGGTGCCCTCGTGCATCACCCTGCATGGTGATGCTAGTCATGTGACATCGATTTCTTGGAAACCATGGGGAGAATCCAGAGAATGAGCTTTCCCCCTGGCAGTGAAGTGGGGGGGAGGCTAGCATGCTAGGCTTCCAGGAACCTTGCAGCTGAGCCGAGGGCTTCACCCCCCGGTCCTCGCCATGTTGCTGCAGGTAACCCATATCCAAACCCTAACCCCAACCAGGTGGCTACCAGTGCCTAACCCCAACCTCAAGCTGTCACTGACCTTTGTCTAACCCCAACGGTGTGCATCCAAACATGACGCACAAGGGTACGGTGCACTTTAACATCAGATGCATAGGCGTGTGACAAAGCAACAATATTTGATGCTGGACTGAGAATGTGCACAACCTGCATATTTCAGAACTGTACCTGTCACAAAATGCAAAAGTCAAAGGAAGTTAAACACCTGGACCATAATTTTGTCCCATTAGATATGTTCGTATTACGTTAATTTTGGCATCGTTGTCCATACGGTATGAAATTTGGCTGTCTACTTCTTTCTTTCTTTTTTTATAATTATAACGCCCAAAAAAAAAAAAAAAAATCAGCGCTAGTGAAACAGTAATAAATGTTCAGGCTTTTGTTATGGCATGGAGAAGAGAAGTAAGCTAATGTATAATGCAAAAGGTTGTATCTGTCAGAAAACTACTTACCACCTTTCTGAGCACAATAACCACGATGAACTTGTGTAACCAGCAGCAGCAACACAGCCATCACTGGAGAGATAAAGGAGGAGAGATGCATATTGCATAAATATAGGCACTTTTATGTGTAGATACATGTCTGCTATATTCAATCACCTTCATTTACCTCATACTTTTCTATCTTAAATTATCATTCTAAGGAGACTAGTTATGACATTTGTCATCAAGTTCCTGTTACCTCTGATCTAGAAATTTGTGCAGCAACTAAACATATCAAATGTAAAAGAAAGGAACGGAAGAACAAATTCAGTTTCTCTTGCGGGCTTTGGATTTTCTAATAGCATATTTACTCGCGAGAATAAAATGTCTGCATTGTATATTTTTAGAATCCATGGAAATGTAAAATGTGAACATTTCTGAACGAAAATAATTGATGTTGCATATCACGTTTAGATATTAAATTAACATTATACACATCATAGAGTCTTTATGACGTTAATATTCATGTTAATGAATGTCTCATGTTGAAGAATGTCGCTGCCACCTATAAGGGGTGGGATTGGCACAAGCAAGAGAGCACCATGACTCCTGATTGAGGCACGTCATGCTTCGGTTTGAGCCCAAATAAACCCAAACCATAACCTAAACCTAACTGTTGCTTTGTTGCCTAAACCCATCCCAGTGGTTTTATTTGCCTAAACATAATTAATGTTGAGATTGTAGACAGAAAATGCCATGTTTTAGACATGTGCACATTATATGCAAGATATTTTGGTTCAGAAATGTTCATATTTTACATTTTCATGGATTGCTTTCTTCTTCTTTCCAGGGATTCATGATAAGGACACAATGTATCTTAAATGTGCTGAAGTCTCAAATGTAAATGTAAATAAATACAGTTTATATCAATGTGGCATCTTTACTCACACGGCAGCACTTTACATTACAGCTCATAACAACATGAATGCAACATCCAGAGACGTGGGGGATTAGCTGGATGATCCCCCAGAGCTAGCTAGCTCTCTTGGGGTTGCAGTTAGCGTGTAAGCGGGAGATCGTAGATCAAATCCCGCCTCCACCCCTGGGCAATGCAAGCCCTTAGCATGGCTTGCTGTGGGTAACAGTCAACACAACACAGTCATTACATGATATTACCTAATTATTATCACACTATTACCCCCCTATACCATGTTCTTACCAAGCTGTTAACGAGCTGTAATTTAAGGTGATACCCTAACTGCTACTAAGCCTACTAAGTTTTTTTTTATTGATCATAGTGTTTTGATCAGTTTCAATTTCAACCAATCTCTTTTACATATTTTTTTCTGATTTGTAAAGAGAGAAATAGAAATAGAGAGTCAGTACTCACCCAGTGTGAGGCAGAGAGCTGTAACCTCCATGCTGTCTTGCTGCTGACTGTCTGAGCATCAGACTGAAGAACAGTGAAGATATGATGGTGAGAACCTCCCCTTCCTGTGGAGATGAAGTTCTCTTTCATTCAAAACCTCGACTTCACCACATATGGAATATGCAGAGATGGCAAAAGTACACATTCTTTACTCAAGTAGAAGTGTAAAAATAGATGCTGAAGTAGAAGTACTGATTCAACTTATTTAATCAAGAGTAAACCAAACACACACACACACACACACACACACACACAGGTGTGTTAATTATGTACGCAGAAGGGGCTGACCTGCGCAACCTGCACTGCTTTCACACACACACACACACACACACACACACACACACACACACACACACACACACACACACACACACACACACACACACACCTGTTATGAGCAAGAATAAAAGGTCCTACTCTGACCCCTGCAGTAGGATTTGTGGTCTGACAAATAAAGACGGGTTTGTCCATCCAGTTCTTAAACAATCAACAGACATATCGCCTGTTTCATAAACACTTCCTTACTGGCAAGATGACAGATAAATGTTTTTATTACTCATGATAATATAAATTAATTAATAATTTTTTGCCCTGACAAATTAATAATGGGAATCAGTTAGCTGTATTCCAGAGTTCAGTTTGTTTGAAGCAGAGTGTGTTTAAGTCACACACAAATAAAACATAAATAAAATAGTGTCCTCAATTATGGTGTTCAGACTGAAGCAAGTAGACATTCAGACTCACTATAATGTTTAGGGCTAGACTGATAAATCAGTTTGACAATTTGACCACCTCTGAAATGAGGGAGGTTCCTCCCTGATCACAGAAAACAGTGTGGAAGAAAATCTGTAATCAAGTGTTTTTTGTTGAGTATATTTTTTCTTTTGATTGTTCACAGTTTCTTTAAAAGGCCTGATGTGGTGGTTCAGTCTGCACTCCCCCCTCAATATGAACAGTAGTTGCCTGGTTTCCTTCCAAAATGTTGCTTTTACAGTATGTGAAGCACATGAGTTTCTCTGTAGGAAATGTGCTCAATCTTACTTGTACTTTACTGAAAGATCTGCTGACACTAAAACAAATCAATTAGTGTGGGTTTCAGTGGAGAGTTCTAGTGTTCCATGATGCTCTAGTCTGAATGATGTTTCACAGGCTTTTTCACCATGAAGACAACTTACATGAGACCAGATCACGTCACAAGGAAGACAAAACCATCCATCTGGCAGTGTCAGGTTAATACTGAGTAGCCTATCATCCATATGTTGGCTATTGGCACGGCAGCTTCATAAAAACATTATTTATAGTGTCGTTCACAAAATCATGCATAAGCCATTCCAGTAGAATAGAATAGAATAGAATAGAATAGAATAGTTACTGCAAATTCATTGTCAACACTGTAGGAAATTTGTGTCTTTATTTGTCAGACCACAACTCCTACTGCAGGGGTCAGAGTAGGACCTTTTATTCTTGCTCATAACAGGTGTGTGTGGGTGTGTGTGTGTGTGTGTGTGTGTGTGTGTGTGTGTGTGTGTGTGTGTGTGTGTGTGTGTGTGTGTGTGTGTGTGTGTGTGTGTGTGTGTGTGTGTGTGTGTGTGTGTGTGTGTGTGTGTGTGTGTGTGTGTGTGTGTGTGTGTGTGTGTGTGAAAGCAGTGCAGGTTGCGCAGGTCAGCCCCTTCTGCCCCGCCACCGCACCATCTCCATATGCATATGGAAGAAATCAGTGACAACAAAAAAGCACAGATGCAGCAGAAACTATTATGAAATAATGCTCAAAAGTTGTTCCAAACAAACGTTAATATGCAAAAACTATACATCACATCGCCTATATTTTGATATTCTGAGTGAGAAGTATATATATGTATATATATATATATATATATACATACATACATACATATATACATGCACGCACACACACACACGCACACACACACACACACACACACACGCGCGCGCATGTGTGCGCGCACACACACACACACACACACACACACACACACACACACACACACACATACGCACACACACACAACCAAAACCTTCTGGACACAGGACATGAGTAATGTGTTCTAATGATTAATCTGTCACATTACTGCGACTTGTGCACTACTGAAGTCTCTAATAGACATAAGCTGCAACAGATATACAGTTAAACACAAAGTGAACACAGACTACCGCCCAGTACAGGTGAGCAGAGTGAAGTTACCCCCCTTCCCCCCCATCTTTTATAGCCCTTATAAATGATGTGAGGACTTTGTACGTGTATCCTACTTCCCTCTGTGGTGACAAGACTATCGTGCAACAGGTTTGGACGCTCTTATTAAATTCTTATTCTTAAATTACTTAGGCTAGTTAGAATACACAGCTGTTGATTTAATCTCAAACAACAGTTTTTCATCATTTATTGAGTGTAAAAATTTACGAAAGAAAGGAATAATTTCACCATTTAATTTCAACAGTTCTTCTGACTTTGAAAACAGACCACAATTTATTTTGAGTGGTCGAGGATAAACTCTTTTGTCTTCCTTTGTCACCAACCTGTCGGTCATTATGGGTTTATGGTTTACTACAGCACAGTAATTTATTGAAGGAATTGGACTTGCAATTTATAAACGGTGGATTATAATAAGTGTAATCTGTTCAACAAACTTGGCAGTTTTGACAATTTATATGTTTTACACTATTTGACTGAGTTGAATGGTGATAGATGAAAGTGAAACTAGTTCTCAGGCACAAAATGAATGGCATACTGTAGAGGAAATTACTTTATTATTATTATTATTATTATTATTATTATAACATTATCCAATCCTTATGTAAAAGGGAGTGGGTTCTGCGATTTTGGTCACATTTTTGGTTACACGCGAGCAATTGTGATGTCACTGATGATGTCACACTGTCTGTGACATTGCTCGGTGGCCGAGCTCCATATGCGAGCTGCAGGGCTTCATTCTCAATTCCAGAGGGGGAGGGACTCTTACAGAATGATTGTTGGCAGATAAGAACAAACAAATCTACTTGAGTAAAAGTAAAAAATTATAGCTAATTTAAAATGTACTTTGTTGTTGTTCTTGTTATTCAATATTCTAAATGTGTAAGCTTTGAAACTGCTCAACACGTTTGTATTCACCCTACAAGCAAAATAAAATGTATTTGTCTAACTTGAACAAAAAGGAACAGCCAGCAGGTGGACCTGTTGAACAGTTGATGTCCTGTTACAATTATTCAACATGGTTGATGTAGCTTTACAGTTGACATTTTAAATGCAAATAAATTGATGCATTATGAAGGATGAAGATTTTGATTGTCCCAAAATCGGATAAAGCTTCATTCTAAAATGATATTGCAGAACAAAATAAAAAATAAATTAAATAAAAATCTACTGTTGATAGAATGATTGTTGGCAGATAATAACAAATACCCTAAAGCATTTTAAGAGTAACTTTGGAGGAAGGGATATTTTGGTTTTGATTATTTTGCATAAACATCACTTTTTTCTTCCAAAAGATCTTCCTGGAAATTAACATTTCACAACTGGTTTATTTCAGTTTTCAGAACTCCAGGATGATTCAGCTGAAGGACGGCCTGTCCCTTAAATCTCAGCTCAGGGTCTTCATTGTCTTGTTTCTTCATCACACTGTTGTCCTTCTCCTTCTGACACACTCTTGTGAAGGTAACTTACACACAAAAACATCATTAAGCTTGTTTGTGTTCTGAAGGTCGGAGGGGCTTCTGTTTGGGGGAGGGATGTTTGTTAATGTGACTCTTGAGTCCGAACACCCTGCCCGTCTCTGCAGTGATTGGCCAGATGTAACTAAATGTGTTACGCCGATTTTTCACGTTGCTATTGAAATAACTAAGCTCGGGGAACATAGGGCCGGGGTGGTGGAGGCATAAACACTTGCCTTAGACACTGGAGACTGCAGGGTTGACTCGGCCCGGGGGTTCTGAAGGACCGCCTTTCCAATGCCGGGGTCCACTTGGCAGAGGGAGGCTGGAAGGTCAGTCTTCAGTCTTGCTGCTGGTCGTCCATCACATCACAGCCTTCCTTCCAGCTACATTATTTCTCAGAATTCTCCGCCTCGTTTCCAAGAATTGAAGGTCACATGACTCATGCCACCGTGCCCAGGGTGAAGCTCAACACGTTAAACATCCGACGGCAAAAGGTGCGTGTCAAAGCAGCGGTATTTGACACCCTTGACAAAAATAGGTCCAATATTTACTTTGGTGATATGGTGTGAAAGAATCGGTCATAATCTGTGTTCACGTTCACTGCTCCCATTGGCTCCAACTGACTCAAGATCTGCCACTAGTCTCCTAAAGGGGCAGGGCAGTGGCGAGACCCATGTGACACAGATACAGGAATTGACTGGCAGTTGGACCGTCTCGCTGTTCTAAACTGTGTCTGGCTATTTCTTCTCAGGTCAGTCTCAGGTGATTGGTGCAACTCAGCCAATAGTGGCAATAGTTGGTGATGACATAATTTTGCCATGCCGTCTGGAACCTGCCATGGATGCTGTTGCCATGACACTGGAGTGGACAAGACCTGACCTGAACCCCAGATTTGTCCATTTGTGGCGTGATGGTGAGGACGATGTACTCACTAAAAACCCGTCCTACGATGGAAGAACATCACTGTTCATGGACAAACTGAAGCACGGAGACATCTCACTGAAACTGTCCAAAGTGAAACTATCTGATGAGGGGAGATACAGATGCTTCATCCCCTCACTGGATAGATATTCTATCATCGAGCTTGCTGTGGGTAAGTGGGAAGAGATTTACTTAGAATCACAAGAGACCATATAAATGAAATGTTATGGTCTCTCCTAATTAGCTGACCAAGTAAAAGTAGTTTTATAAGCATTTTACAAAACGAAAAGAGGGCGGGACATTGGGGCACACTATGTTTTACCTAGGTTGTATAGGGTTGTTATTTATGTGAATACCACACTCCCTGGTCTTTAAGTGTGCATCATTAGATAGTCACATTATCAGATGGTTCTCTCCACTTAACTGGTTTGATGTTACTCTATTTCCATTGAAACCATTGTTTTACATGTCTCCTCTTCTTCATCATTAGGTGCTGTCTCCTCACCTGTCATTGAGATAACCAAAACCAGTGGTGGAGTGGTTTTATATTGTGAATGTAAAGGCTGGTACCCAGAGCCTGAGGTGTTTTGGCTGGACGGTGAGGGAAACATTCTCCCTGCTGGAGCTCCAGAGACAGTCAGAGGTCCTGATGGCCTCTATACTGTCAGCAGCAGAGTGACTGTGGAGAAGAAGACCCTCACCAACAACTTCACCTGTAGAGTTCAACAGCAGCACATCAACCAGACCAGAGAGACACACATTCATGTTCCAGGTATAAATGTTTTCTTAAGTCATGATATGGACACTTTAATAACTTTAAACAGTTGAGGTCTAGTTAGATATAAAGTCATGATATGGACACTTTATTAGCTTTAAACAGCTGAGGTCTAGTTTGATATAAAGTCATGATATGGACACTTTATTCACTTTAAACTGCTGAGGTCTAGTTTGATATAAAGTCATGATATTGACACTTTATTAGGTTTAAACAGCTGAGGTCTAGTTTGATATAAAGTCATGATATGGACACTTTATTAACTTTAAACAGCTGAGGTCTAGTTTGGTATAAAGTCATGATATATGGACACTTTATTAGCTTTAAACAGCTGAGGTCTAGTTTGATATAAAGTCATGATATGGACACTTTATTAGCTTTAAACAGCTGAGGTCTAGTTTGATATAAAGTCATGATATGGACACTTTATTAACTTTAAACAGCTGAGGTCTAGTTTGATATAAAGTCATGATATGGACACTTTATTAACTTTAAACAGTTGAGGTCTAGTTTGATATAAAGCCATGATATGGACACTTTATTAACTTTAAACAGCTGAGGTCTAGTTTGATATAACGTCATGATATGGACATTTTATTAGCTTTAAACAGTTGAGGTCTAGTTTGATATAAAGTCATGATATGGACACTTTATTAGCTTTAAACAGCTGAGGTCTAATTTGATATAACGTCATGATATGGACACTTTATTAGCTTTAAACAGCTGAGGTCTAGTTTGATATAAAGTCATGATATGGACACTTTATTAGCTTTAAACAGCTGAGGTCTAGTTTGATATAACGTCATGATATGGACACTTTATTAGCTTTAAACAGCTGAGGTCTAGTTTGATATAAAGTCATGATATGGACACTTTATTAGCTTTAAACAGCTGAGGTCTAGTTTGATATAACGTCATGATATGGACACTTTATTAACTTTAAACAGCTGAGGTCTAGTTTGATATAAAGTCATGATATAGACACTTTATTAGCTTTAAACAGCTGAGGTCTAGTTTGATATAAAGTCATGATATGGACACTTTATTAGTTTTAAACAGTTGAGGTCTAGTTTGATATAAAGTCATGATATGGACACTTTTTTTTAGCTTTAAACAGCTGATGTCTAGTTACATATAAACTAGGTGCTGCTCTGTGTTTTATCATTTCAGATAAGCTCTTCACGGTCTCGTCCAGTTCAGCTGTTTATATCACCATTAGTTTGGCTTTTGTATTTGTGTGTGCCGTTGCAGCAGTTGTCTTTGCTGTGTGGAGATGGAGATGTGGAAACAAAATCAGTAAGTCACAAATACATGTTTCTTCTCCTTAATGTATAGTTACTATCACAGATCTTTGATATAGTGATATGAAGGCTTTTTTGTTTGTGTGTGTGTGTGTGTGTGTGTGTGTGTGTGTGTGTGTGTGTGTGTGTGTGTGTGTGTGTGTGTGTGTGTGTGTGTGTGTGTGTGAGTGAGTGAGTGAGTGAGTGAGTGAGTGAGTGAGTGAGAGAGAGAGAGAGAGAGAGAGAGAGAGAGAGAGAGAGAGAGAGAGAGAGAGAGAGAGAGAGACACACACACACACAGAGATAGATTAGTAAAGTCATATGGTGGGAACAAATAGTAGTATTCCATATTGAATTTTACTCACATGCTGTCAGTCAAGTTTATAATAATAATTATAATAAATGTTTTTATTATTTTTTTATTTTTTTATTATTCTATCTTGTTGCTATCAACAACAACAACAACAACAACAACAACCGTACCACTACTACTACTACTACTACTACTACTACTACTACTAATAATTTATCTAATAATTCCAGCAGTGTCTGTGTGTCAGTGTTTCAGTGTGTCTGTGTGTCAGTGTGTCAGTAGTCTGTGCAATTCCAGTGTCTGTATGTCAGTATGTCTGCGCAATTTCCCACCTTTATATCACTGATGATCATTCACTGATGACATCACAATGATCATTTTGACATCATTGTGATATCATCATTGCATGGCATTAGGGAAAAAAAATGTCTCATATGCTGTAAATGTAATATACAACTGAAGGCAACACTGCATGATACAGTGAATATGAACTTCAACACTTCTTGTATCTATTGCACACAGAAGGAGAGAAGAAGACGAGCAATGAGACAGAAATTCATCCTCGGATCCTGATGCGAGAGACAGAGAATGGTCTTTTAAAGAAAAAGGCCAAACTGATGAAGGAACAGAAAGATTGTGACGTGCTCCTTACTAGATTGAGTGTAAAGAGAGACTTTGAGGAAGCGCAATCAGGGCTGTAACCAGGGTTCCGAAATAGGGGAGGTCCAGCAAGGGGAGGCGGATTCGGGCGCCGCCGGAAAAAATTTGAGGGTTTTTTTCCCCCTTTTTTAGCCATATTTAGAGTAATATCAACGAGAGCACTAGCACACGGTTCATGGAGGCTTTCTCGCTGGCCCCTTCCCTCTCCTCAGCCTCTGTCAATGATCTCCTAGATAACTTCAATTCTAAAACCCTAAAGGCTATTGATGCTGTAGCTCCCATTAGATCTAAACTAATCTCCGGTAAGAAAAAAGCACCATGGAGAAACGCTCCCTCTGTAAATAACAAAAAAAGAGATTGTAGGAAAGCCGAGCGCAAATGGCGGAAAACTAAACTTCACATCGATTATGACATCTATAAAAATAGTCTTCACTCCTACAACCAGGAACTAAAAAATTCCAGAAAATTCTTCTTCTCCGACATTATCAGCAAAAACACCAATGACGCTCGCACTCTTTTTGCCACTGTTGACAGGCTGACAAACCCCCCCCCACAAATTGCCCCTGATCTTCTATCCAATGTCAAATGCAATGAATTTGCGACCTTCTTTAGGGATAAAATTATAAATATCAGACTAACTATTTCCACATCAAGAACAAATGTGGCTCCGCCGCACCCACAGAATAGGTGCTTAATTAACATGACTCAGTTCAATGTCATTGACCACAAGAAACTAGAAGAAACGATACGAGGCCTTAAATCCTCATCGTGTTGCCTAGACACCCTGCCAACAAGCTTTCTAAAAAATGTCTACAGTTGCCTGGCGACCGACATACTGAAGATAATTAATACCTCTCTTCTTACAGGCATTTTTCCAAAATCTCTAAAAACTGCAGTTGTTAAGCCCTTGCTAAAGAAGCGTAGGCTCAACCCCTCTATAATCAGCAATTACAGACCAATATCAAATCTTCCCTTTATTAGCAAAATACTCGAAAAAACTGTCTACCAACAACTCAATACCTTTCTATCCTCCAATGACCTCCTAGATCCTTTCCAATCAGGCTTCCGACCCCATCATAGCACCGAAACTGCGCTTATCAGAGTTATAAATGACATCCGAATGAACACTGATTCAGGTAAAATCTCAATCTTAGTGTTACTAGACCTCAGCGCTGCCTTTGATACGGTTGACCACAAAATTCTATTGGACAGACTGGAAAACTGGGTCGGGCTTTCCGGCACGGTCCTAGAGTGGTTCAGATCTTATCTGCAAGACAGGAACTACTTTGTCTCCATTGGCAACTGACCAAACCAAAATGACATGTGGGGTACCCCAAGGATCAATTTTAGGTCCTGTCCTGTTTAACCTTTATATGCTCTCTCTGGGCCTAATTATGCAAAAAAACAAAATAGCTTATCATAGCTATGCAGATGACACCCAACTCTACATAGCCCTCTCATCGGATGACTATGCCCCCATAGAGACACTGTGTCAGTGCCTTGCGCAAATTAATGATTGGATGTGCCAGAATTTTCTCCAACTTAATAAAGACAAAACAGAGATAATTGTCTTCGGCAAAAAAGAAGATAGGCTCAAAGTTACTGCTCACCTCGAATCCCTTTCTTTGAAGCCAAAGGACCAGGTAAAAAATCTTGGCATTATTATTGACTCTGATCTAAATTTCAACTCCCACATCAAGCTTATAAGAAAATCTGCCTTCTATCATCTAAAAAATATAGGATTAGAGGCTAGATGTCCAAACAAGATCTTGAAAAACTAATTCATGCTTTCATTTCTAGCAGGCTAGACTACTGCAACAGTCTTTTCAATGGTCTTCCCAAAAAAGCTATTAAGGGGAGCCAAAGCCCCCCCAGCTCCCCCGTAGTTCGCACCCTGTGAGTGATGACTGTCTGTCTGCCTGGCGAGATAATTGAAGGTGAGCGAGCTGCGAGACAGTGAGCGAGTGAACGACAGACAGTGAGTGACACTGACAGATTTTTTAGCAACAACCAAGAAAGTAAGTGTCTAGTCTGTCTCTTAAGTAATGTTACCTGTGTGACACGTTGGGATGCTACTGGCTAATCATGCATGATGCCAATTGCCAAGCTCCCGAAGTCAGGTATGCAGGTGGCTATATGCATGGTTTCAGTTTCATGACCCAATAAGTAACAAAAAGAGGTGGTGTAAAGTTAAAAACAACATAATATATTTTATTTTATTTTTCAATCGTTCCTATCAGGAATAAATACATGTTATTTTTAATTTGGAATATAGTCAACTGTATATATACACTGTATATATAGTATAATTATAGTAATATATATTTGATAACTGATAAAAAATTATAGAACATTGTCATGATATTCTAATTTATGGTGATGCACCTGTATGTGTTGTACTAGACGAGATTTGACCGAGGTGGGTATTTGATACTGGGCAATAGGCATCTAGAATCCTAAGTACACTCACACACTCTCACATCCTTCTAATAAATACATGTTCTTGCCAGCCAACAGGTCCCTCTGTATGTTTTTTTTATTATCGATGATGACTTTGTGTGTTGTGTACGGCTTGGGTTGTGTACCTGTGTTTGTAGGTGTCATTTTGATATGAATTTGGCTAAAACAGTTTGTGTTTGTTAGTTACAATTATGTTGACAGGAGAGCTGAGCAGGTGGTGACATGAAAGAGAATATACTGAATAATGACATCACAACAGTATAATCCTAATGTTGATTTAAAATGATATATTAGTCAAGTCAAGTCAAATTTTATTTATATAGCACCTTTCATACACAAAGGCAATTCAAGGTGCTTTACAAAAAAAAATATCGAAAAAAACAAGCAGCAAAGCAATGCACATATAAAAAACACATAAAAAACACAGCCCACAGTTTTAGTTCAAATATATACTCAAATTAACAAACATGAAACATTATTTATGTTTTAAATAAGTTACAAGGCATTCTTCAGTATTATTATTACATGTACAGTCCATTTGTTGGAAATGTACAGGATTTTTTTTTTTTTAATTACAGGCCGAGAGAGGCAGTAGTTTAGTAGCAGTTAAAAGCAAGAGTAAACATAAAGGTCTTTAGCTTGTATTTAAAAATAGGCAGAGTAGGGGCAGATCTAATGTGTTCAGGGAGTTTGTTCCAGTTATGAGAGGCATAGTGGGAGAACGCGGCTTCACCATGTTTTGATTTGGTCCTCGGGACAATTAGTAGACCAGTGCCTGAAGATCTCAGGGATCTGGATGGTTCATAGTGTAGAAGCATTTCAGAGATGTAGTGTGGGCCTGACCCGTTGAGAGATTTGTAAACTATTAGCAGAATTTTAAAGTCTATTCTAAGATTTACTGGCAGCCAATGCAGGGATTTGAGAACTGGTGTAATGTGTTCAGCTTTCTTGGTTCTTGTTAGAACTCTAGCAGCCGCATTCTGAATGAGCTGTAGTTGTTTAACTCATTGAGTGCCATGGACGTCCTTCGACGTCCAATTAAATAGTGACGTAGAGTGCCACGGACGTCCTTCGACGTCCAATGCGTTTTTTTGACGGTGGGACGTCGATCAAAGCCTTCCGCAGCTCCTGTACAACTATAGTAGCTATTGGAGGTCTATAACCTATTTTACAGAACCCTTAGGTGGCGACAGTGCTCTCCAGATTACAGAAATGTCAGGAATACACAGCCTGAAATAGCCTTGATGAAAGAGAACCCGCTCATGCTGCAGTTCAGAGCCATGTAGATTGTTCTGGCTGCAACTGACGGTGCGTGCGAACACAGTCAATCCGCGCACACAACTGAGTCCTTCTGCCTCTGTCTGTCTGTCAGCATAGTTTCTCCACATGATTAGCCGCTAGAAAAGCAGCAGCGCGACACTGAAAAGCCAAACCTTTCACTGCAGTCCGCGTATGGCTTCTCCATGTTGCGCTGCCTGGGAGGCGGCGCTTCCCAGGCTTCCTAGACGCTTGGTGCGAGGCTGTGTGTTACTAGTGTGGGGAGGAGTTTTCAGCTGAGGGGGGGGAGGGGGGGTGGGGCACGCAGGGCAGGACACAACTACACCACATCACTACATCAGAAAATATTACCGTATCTAGAGTCAGTGAATGTGCTTGAAATGCTGCATTTCACAAAAGGCTGAATATCTCAGCTTATAATTTGAAATGCCTGAAAACGCTGAAAACAACCTATCTTCTCCGGCTCATAACTAAAGAACGGAAAATGGTATCAATAAACTTTTTTTTGCTGATGATACAATAGAGTCTCCTTGTTCTTTTTGCGTGTTCGGTGTTTACATAGTAATATCACACAATATTCTGTGGGCCTCGAGAAATCACTGAAAACGCTCTGAAAACTCTGGCACTGGGAGCGTCCGTTCTCCAAAAGTGGCTGGCACTCAATGAGTTAATTATTCATATTTTGGGTAGTCGCTTGGACCAACAGTAAAATGAGTTGGACAAAACAGCAGGGTACAAGGAGTGTGGATCAGAGAGCCCGTTTAGACACAATGAGGATCCAAGGGCCGTTTAACCATTTATTTAGGCATGAAGATGGTTTACAATGGATGGGAGATATATGGATGGAAGGATGAGGGATGGATGGATGATTTTTCTGTACAACAACAAACAATGGGTCAGTAGACAGCTGTGCCCACTATAATTATAACTGAAATGACAACAAAGGTATGAGCTTACATTATAATGCATCCACTAAGGTAAACTAAAAGTCTTCAAGCCTTTCACAGGATCCTGTTTACAAGAGAAACAGGTGAGTAAAACATAACAAAAAATGGCATATTACCCCTTTACATGTAGGATGAACTGACGATGACTGACGCTTGGGCTTGACTGACGTCACGGGCTGATCAGGTAATACAGATATGACGGCCTCTGTCTCAGCTTGAAATGTGGTATGGAAACCTCACTTCAATCATGAGAGACCGGTCGGTAAGGTAAGGTTTAACAACAGACTTTATTTAGCAAGTGGCATGGCATGTGTAGCCGAGGTGAATCAGCGCGGATTCCTCGTGAGTCCCGAGTGGTAGCGAGTGGATTGGTTAAACTCACTCCCCAGTATAAAGGCATGTTAACTCATTCATGGCCAGTTTAGGACTGCCAATATTTAGCTCAGGCCAAAGATTTTCATAATTGTTGGTCATCTTTCAAGACCCACAGTAAATTATCTATTAGCACCAAAGTGATTTGCAATACCTCAAAATGAAGATGTACGTCTCTGGGTTCACCAGAAAAAAAAAAGTGAGCTTTTAGCATGTTCTGTACTCTACTTATAGCCATTTATATACACCCTGTTTTCACCAAAAAGGTCTCTCTGAGAAGAGAAACAGGAGAAAAGGCCATTTTTGTAAAGGACACAATCTCAGGCAGAACTCGCTCTCAATTCTTTTATTTTGAACTGTATTGACATCAGACATGTAAATATTATTCGTTATGACACAAATGACAAAAATAATATATATATATATATATATATATATATATATATATATACATGAAGTGCTTTTTTTACATTCAACAATACAGTTTACTCAGTGTGAGTGAGTGTGCAGACAGACAGACAGACAGACAGACAGACAGACAGACAGACAGACAGACAGACAGACACACACACACACACACACACACACACACACACGATCCCCCTTTTATCTTCGTTACGTTGTTTCCGGGTCTGAGTACTGCTGGCGTCTGCTGCTGTGACTGCCGCTTCTGCCCGCGTCCTTTTCGTTATTGTTAGCTGTTCGTGTGTTTATTTTGTTTTGTTCTGGTCCACCCGTCCTCGTCCATGTCTCCCTGTCCTATCCTCCCTGCTGTTTGATCGTTCCCGTTTTCCCCTCAGCTATTCAACACGTCCTCACCACTCTCTGGATTACCCGTCAAACTGATCGATCATTTCCTCATTCCTCCGATGATCAACACATCTCTGGATTACTTTCTCCCGTTGGATTTATCATTCCCTCTCACTGCCTGGACTCCTTCTGCTTCGCCCCTCCATGACCGACCCGCTGCGTGTGACTCCGTCTCGTCTCTTTCAGGCTGGCACACAGGAACGGGGTCCAGGGACCAGGATCGATCATGTTGGTCACGGGTTTGACTACCGCGAACAACTCACCCATGTTCGCTCTGCCCTGCAGCAAGGCGACCAGCTCGTGCAGCGCGCCGAGGGGCGTTTCAATGGCGTTTCTCCTCTCTGCACAAGGAAGCGCGTTTCTCCGTTTTCTGTTCTTTCCTCCTGCTCAATTTCAAAACAACAGCTGCGGTATGTGTTTGTTCACGTGTTGTCGGCTTGGCTTTGAGGCCAGGGACCTGATACCATGTCACAGGCTGGGGAAGTCTTTGAACTACGCGCTGCACTAATAAAAACAAAAACACGTCAAACACGTCTTTGGCGTGGAGGGCTATTCCTGATAACACGTTAAAGACGTCTTTGGCCATGAATGAGTTAATCAGCTCGACAAATATCCTGTGAAGATCGAAACGTTGCAAATAAAAAACCATTGATGGAGCCTCAGTGTGCAGACTTTATCTTTTTGTTATAGTTACCTTTATCGAGCACCTGTAAGTTTTTTGGATGTGCGCATATTTGTCTTTCTCATGTTAATCAGCTCCGCCAAGGGAGCTAGCTCTCTTGGCGTTGCGGTTAACATGTCGGACTCCCAAGCCGAAGGTCGGCGGTTTGTACCCACCCCTGGACAAGCCCTTAACATGGGTTGCTGCAAGTAACACCTACACAATGCCGTTACATTGGTGCCGTGACCCGGATGCCCAGCGGGTGTGGAGTGAGTTTAAGGGGGTGAGTGTAACCGAGGTGAATCAGCGGGGATTCCTCGTGAGTCCCGAGTGGTAGCGAGTGGATTGGTTAGTGTTAGTGAGTGACTGCAGTGGTTCTCCGCCGGGAAGTTACGTTAGGGTGACCAGACGTCCCCGATTTTCGGGGACAGTCCCCGATTTCGGTGCTCTGTCCCCGGCTGGAGCTGTCCCCGAAAATGTCCCCGATTTTGGCCACAAAGTCAAATAATAATACTGGCAAGAAACTCGATAACAGAGCATTTGCGGCACCACAAAAGCCTGTCGTTGTGCACGTTGTGCAAAGTGCTGCCTGTGTGTGACAGAGTAGATCACAGAGTAGATGTTCTCCCTCTGCCCGTGCCGTGGTTTTCCCAGGACCCAGCCGCCCGCAACCGAAGCCCCAGAGGTGGCGAACGAGAGGCGGCGTCTGCTTGTTGCTTTTGCTACCGTCCTTGTTTACCGGACCCCATTCAGTGGGTTATCCATCCCAGTTGTTTTGAATAGTTAAAAGTACAGTAAAACTATCTGGTAAGTAAGTGCAGTAACTAACTCAAAACGTTTTTGCAGAGAAGTCAGTAACGTTTTTATGTACACCAAACTCCATTGAAAAAAATGTCAATTTTTAACATGATTGGCGATGGATCATTGTTATCTAGTCATTAGCCTACTGTTCCCTAAATTGGCCTTCAGCCATCAAAACTTTGATAACCCCTGGTTTAAATTAACACAATAGGTCATATTTATCTCTAGATTACAATTTTAATCATTAAAATTGCCTTTTAGTATTAACATGATTTTTAAATTATTTTGTCAGCATTTAATATTAAATTAGCAGTTAATATGGTCATGTGGCCATTGAATACTTGAAACTGGTGAGCGACACCCTAAACTCAAGGAAAGTGTTTACTGAGGTAATAAATCACTACTGTAATGTTTTTGTTTTGTGGAAATAAATTATCCACCAGTTGGTGAGGTCAAAGAGAGAAGTTGTCCCTCTCTATGTTTCTGCCACTCTACACAATACACCAGCAGTGGGTTGCACCAGCTGTGCGTAAGTTGAAACGTAAGCTAGTTTGAACGTAAAGTCTCACTAAGTCCCTAAAAATATTTGGGTTGCACCAAGTGAAATAGTTACAACGTAGGCATAAGTTAGAACTTAAAATTTACACCTACGTCTTACTAGGTGTAAAGTCCTCCGTAAAATAGCAGTTGGCACGGATTGCAACTTGGCACCGTGGCGCATTGTTGTTTTGCGTCCGCAACGCGCTCTCCGTGATAAATTACACCCTTTGATATTTATGACTCACGCTTTTGTTTCCCACAAGCTGCAGCACTGCATACAAATTAAAATAACCGCAACAATTTAGTGAGGGATGGTGGTATAGCCTACAATACTGATGAAGAGCTCACAGATAAACGTTAACAGTAATATGAACCTAAACGAACGTTACTCAATAACGTTCTCATTTGATTAGTGTTGATGAAATATAAAAGCACTAATTTGCGGTGGGCAACATGTCCTGTTTTCACTCCACTTACTTAAACAACCGTAAATAAACACCGTTTCCACCGTGCTTTTCACTGATTGGTCACAGATACTGTACACGTCATTGTCTGTGACACTATTTTGGTTAGTATGGACTTTAGGGTCTACTAGTTAAGATGTACCTTATGTCTCCGTGGTGCAACTCAACAAAGACACAACTTTAGTGTCAAACTAACTAGTTTGAACGTAGCAGTTAGTGTGGACTTTACACCCTAACTTAAGACAGAACTTACGTTCAGCTGGTGCAACAGGCTGCAGTAGCCTATTTCCCATGAATTACCTAGGCTGTCTAATTTGTGGTAAAATGTGCCAGATAACTAGTAACCATTGTAAACTGCTTCTTTTTCAATTGTTTCAAAATCACAAAGTTCTTCATAGATCGAACCTCTTACTTTTGCTCTCAAAGTGCACCAGATTTATGCATTTTACTGTAAAATGTACACAATTTTCTAAAAGCCGGGGGGGCACAGCCCCCCCTTGGCCCCCCTAGCAGGCCACAAAATGTCCCCGATTTTCATTTGAGAAATCTGGTCACCTTAAGTTACGTGGAGCTTGAAGTGCTGGATGAGCCAGGATCCGACATGTGACGACGGGGTGCGATGAGGGACAGGGGGGGGGGGGCCTAGTCTAAGGTCTGAGCTTGACATGACGTACCATGGACGGGGGGATGTAGGTGTCGGCTTTTAATTGTATTTATTTATTTTAATTATTTATTTACTTTTTTTATATATATAATTATTACCATTCGTCGCAATGAAAACCACCTAAGTCCATTTTTTATGATTCTTACTTTTTAATATAAATGGAATATATCCATTCTCCTCCATCTACTGGCAGGTTTTGTGATGTAGAACCCTCGCTATATATACTAGGATGAACTGACGATGACTGATGTCTTGAAATTTGATATGGAAAACTCACTAGAGGTTTTTGTTTCACCATTTTTCTATCCAATTATTCGCTGCCCGAAGCTTCTTCTCATTCTCATTGTTCTCCTTCTGTCTCTTTATCTCATCCAGTTATGATTTGAGTTGTCCTCTATGGTTCTCCAGTTCCTTCTGCTCTCCTGTCAATTCAGCAAGTATTGATTTCCTCTGGTTGCGCTCATGGCCGTAACTAGCTATGAGGAAGGGGAGGTCCGGACCTCCCCTAATATTTCAGAGAAAAAAATAAAACAATCTGCATGCAAAAGCATGAAAAACACGGGATCGCTTTTATTTTGAAACGAAAGGCAGGTCAGGCAGGAAGTCATCTGACGCCGCGTCCGCGGTAACTTGGGGGGGGGGGGTGCAGAGGGGCTCAAATTCATAAAAGGGCACTACAGGCGTCCGAAGGGCGGCGGCGGAAATTTGAGGCAATTTGAAGGCCAATTTAGGGGTATAACTCATTTTAAATCAGCACGCTCAAAGACACGGATACAGCTCTTGTCGTGGTGTTCCACTTTTCTCGCACACAGAGAGGGAGGGAGGGTGAGGGAGCACAGAAAGGCGAAACGGGCGCACTGCTCTCCATACACACTGCATCCACAAGAACATGATATCTCTGCCCAACACTTTTATCCACTCCATAACGCACATGTCCCACTCACTGTGAAGTTCCTGACGCATTCCATCTCACAAACAGTCCTCCATATGCGGGAGGACTCGGAGGTAGGCTATTCCAGCTTCACGTCGTCACTTTTTCCACATCTGCGTTTGAAGTAGAAGCGACTTGTTGCTGTTCAACTGACGGCTGCTTCCATTTCTTCGTGAATGTAAAGTTTGTCAAACTGCCTTGTATTCTTTTTGACATCTTGCTGTTGTTTTAAATCTGACCTGCCCACGTGAGTGACGTTTGATTTGCACCTGCGCCGCCACGCTTCGATGTGGTGATGATAAGAATAACATCCATGTCGGTATAGGGGCTTACAGTGAATTGGACAGTGATTGAGCACACTCTGAATCATACGATTAAAATAGCGTAATTTTACGCATTATTCACTATGAAGGTACAGAAAAAGAAATAGAAAATACATGGGGTAATATATATTAGTCAATAATTTAGAGACCCCCCCCAAATTTCACAAGTCATGCTTTCAGGGGGTCTACTATTTCTTTAACTCATTGAGTGCCAGCCACTTTTGGAGAACAGACGCTCCCAGTGCCAGAGTTTCAGAGCGTTTTCAGTGATTTCTCGAGGCCCACAGAATATTGTATGATATTACTATGTAAACACTGAACACGCACAAAGAACGATGAGACTCTATTCTATCATCTGCAAAAAAAAGTTTATTGATCCCATTTTCCGTTCTTTAGTTATGAGCCGGAGAAGATAGCTTGATTCATCCCAAAACAGCAATTTTTTTCTAGAAGCTGAGATAATTGGCCTTTTGTGAAATTAAACATTTCAAGCACATCACTGACTCTGAAGCTAATCTTTTCTAATGTAGTCACACCTCAAAAATAATTTCCTTCAATAAAACAGTTTAGGCCAGGGAATTTTGTTTGGCAGAATAATATTTTTAGCTACAACCAGCAGCGCTGGCCCCTGCGTGCGCTGCTGGTTGCAGCTTCTTGCTGGTCTTGATTTGCTGCTGGTGGGCATCGGATATTCTGGCTTGCGTTTGTCAATCCTGTCCTGCTGCCTGGGTCTGTCTGGGTGTTGCGTGCTGCTCTGCGTGCTGCTCTGCCCCGCCCCGCCTCGCCTCAACTGCACACTCCTCCTCCTGTCTGTGGTGGCTCTCTGCTGAGTTTGCTGTGCGCACAGTGAAGGGTGCGCAACATCCAGTTTTTTTACAGCGTTCCGCGTGTGTTTGTCACCGGCAACGATGCTTCCAGTTGAGAATAATAACAACTCCACGGTGTGGATGTGCGGATCTGCTGTCGCAACCGACACGGAGCGGCTCAATTGTGGGAGCAGATTGGCTGCTGCAGGCACAGCTGCAGTAACGTGCTTCAGCATATCGATGCATATGGATGCGATGCGATTTCCGTTTCCATAACGACTTCTTCTTTGTTTTTTCCTTGCCTTTCTGTTATGTGGAGAGCACTGTCGCCACCTAAGGGTTCTGTAAAATAGGTTATAGACCTCCAATAGCTACAATAGTTGTACCAGAGATGTATCAGGGATTGATCCACGTCCCACCGTCAAAAAACGCAATTGACGACAATCGTCGTCTTTGGCACTCTACGTCAGTATTTGAATTGACGACAGCTGTCGTCATTGGCATTCAATGAGTTAATATGATTATTATAAAAAAATTCCCAAAGATTTTTTTTTACATTTTTTTAATTCATTGGTAACTTCATCCCTCATTATGTGTACCAACATGTCCTACTTAGTCAGAACTTTAACCCCTCAAATGCCAGTGTCCAGTAGTACTCTAAGTACAGTTGGTTTTCATATTTACTGCATGATTTGCCAAAAAAGTAAAAAGTGCCTGTTAGGGACTCCCAGACTTGTACCCCAAAAAACACAAATGAGCTTTAGTCCAGCATCTATCCTGGTCTAAAGGATTCAAATTAGTAGTGTGCACTGTAAAATTCTGTTTTTGAATATTTTCCCAAGTTCGGCATACAGATCAATTTCCTGTACATTTCATGTAAACTGCATGTAATTGGTTGTTGTGCCAAAACTGGGGGAATAGGGGGAAATAGCCAAACACAATAGAAACTAGTAATTACAAGCCTTGACTCGAGGTGAGATGTGTAACATCAGGGAAATAATATTTTTTGGGGAAAAAAGCTGGAGGTCCTAAAAAAGTGTAGTTTTTGTTCAAAATTAACATTGAAAACAATGGGAAAACTATGCAATGGACTTTGAGGCCATGTAATTCCCCCAAATTTTCAGCCAACCACAAAATTCCATTTCAAGGTCAAATTTCAAGGTGTTTGGTCCAGGATGATAGAATAAAAACATAATGTGAGTGCATTTTTTTTTCAATGGCTGGAGGTCCCAAAAAAGTATGTTATAATGGAAGTCAATGAGAATTTGCAGTCCATGCCATGGACCCCAACAGTAAACGTGTGCATATTTTCTCTACAGGAGGCCACAAAGTGTCCCTAACATGGTGAGAGGCAGACTTTTGTAAAACACACAGAAAAAAAGACCTGAGCATACTTTTGACCTCAGACCACCAAAAATGTCAAAACCCCATCCACGCAAATGTTAAAACGATCCATGCCATAGACTACCAGGGTATAAGGGTTACAACATATTTTGAAACAGTCAATTATTCCAATCAACCATAGTCTTTTTCACTCCCCCTGCAGTCAAGTGAAGTCAGCTGACCTATCTCGTTAGATTTGATTGCTGCTGTTATAATAAAGGTTATCAGTGGCCTTGACTTGTCCAAAGTTCAAGTTTAGCTCTTTAATAAGTAGCTCACAAACAAAGCACTGAAAGTAAATGATATAAGTGCCCTCATTATGCCTTTAAGTGTTAATACATGCTGACTGAAGGGCCCTGTGGAATCTGTTATAGCTTTCTTTATAATTCTCAATTCTGTCATTCTGTTATCACAGAAACTATAGCTTATAAAGTAACAGTTCAGTTGCAGGTGAAGTTTGCAAGCACAACTCCTGATGATTGGTTTTCTCTCTGTCATGAGGGTGACTATAGATGATGGCAGACATTTAATCTTCGGGTGAAGTGTTCCTATAAGATAGGATAGATACTTGATTGATCCTTTGCAGGAAATTGATGTCACATGATGCAACCACATTCAACAGTCAGGACAACAACAGGAGACAAAACCTGACACTGAAACATGTAGCTAGGCCCAATAATACCAAAAAAAGGTTGATAAGAGTACTACGTGCTAGAGTTGCTAAATCTACTACGGCAATAAATAAATAAAAATATATCTAATACAGCATTATGCTAAAATACTGAAAGTGCAAAAATGTGCATAAAGTGACTTGAGTATCTAAACTAAAACGTATATTAAAAAAGTAATAATAAAATGGTGCCATCAGTCTGTCGGTGGCCCGGGCCGAGCCCCGTCAAAAGATACTTGCCACCGGGCCTGATTTTCTGGGGGAAACCCAGGTAAAGGTGTCCTTAACACATTGAGTGCCAGCCATTTTTTCATCCTGTAGGTAAGTTGTGCCAGGTTTTTTTTTGAGGATTCTGGCTCATTTTACAAGAGCCGAGGATTATTTTCTGTTAAGAATTCATGAACACCAATCATCTAAAAATAACTAATAGAATGTGTGCTTTCTCTGTCTAAAAGAGTTAGTTTGCAGAGTTAGTAGTTATGTAGATATTAGCCGTTGAGTACAGCATGGTTTCAGCGTCTGGAAATTTATTCAGAGATAAATGGCTTTTTGTGAAATTCGATAGAAGAGTCACTTTAACCATTCATTTTTGGCATCAGTAAGACCGTCAGACATTCTAAACAATAGTTTTGAACAGTAATTTCCTCCATAACAACAGGAAACACCCCTCTCATTCAAACTCCTCCCTCCGTGTGTCTTCTCCTCCTTCCTCCTGGCTCTACAGCGGGCGTGTCAGAAGCGCGTTGCTGCTGCCTGCCTGCCTGCCTGCGTGCCTGCCTGCCTGCTTGCCTGCGTGCGGACGCTCCTTGTGCGAGTCAAGATGGGCCGGGGAATGCGTGGGCGATGGGCAGATGTTGATTCTGGCCTTTCTGAGGTGTTTCAAAGTGTGTTTCACCTATAATCTATTTTGCAAATCGCTCTCCGCTCTCTGTGTGCTGCTGCCTGCGCCGGCTGCTCTCGGGCAAGACAAGTCTGGAATGGATTACTGTAAAATCGCCTCGCCATTTCCTTGAATGGCTTGCTCCCGCGGCAGTTTTTTCTTTGATTTCGCTCGTCTGGGGGAGCACTGTCAACACTTAGTGGGTCGGTAAAATAGATTATACACATTATCTTGCTCCAATAGTGATCTCGAAGATGTAAAAGTTGTTGATTGATGTCCCACCGTCAAAAGAAAAAAATGTTTATGTAAGACGAGATATCTCGGCTCTGGCACTCAAGCGTTGGATTATGTAAGACGAGCTATCTCGGCTATGGCACTTAACGTGTTAAGATGACAATTTGTCTTTCTTAGTAATCCTAACATACTACTAATGATGACTTACACATATGAATGATTTACACATTTTCAGAAGGATGTTTATCTTTGAATTGAATAGGAGGATCTATAGGTCAGTTTTGTATTCTTGGCGTGTCCATCTGACGTCAATAGGTCAATCTAGAGTGATCACTCTTCATGGACACACAGCTGGCTACAGGGGAGTCTGCTCTCTCCTGCTGGACTGGGCTTAAAAAACAAACACTAATATGTAATAATATTATCAGAATATCTCCAGAAAAGCGGTTTGTGAAAAGGGTCCGACCAACATATTTCTCTCTGCAGCCCGGAAAGCGGTGGCGGGACCATCCACATTTGTTTCTGTGAACTGCGTTTCACCCCACAGTGGTCTGAGCTGTGTCAGAGAAAAATAGTTTGTACATAAACCATAAATACATAAACCTATAGGTTAATGTAGAAAGGCAGAAAACGGAGTGCATCTTTTTGGCTGAGTAGAAACCATCAAGGTGCTCTTTGGTAAGGGGATGGTGTAGATGATGACGAAGAAGAAGCATGGGCACTCTTGTGGTTGAAAAAGATAAAAAGCCTTTATTAAATGGATAATGCATAAGAGCAAAAGTGAAAAACGCACCAACGCGTTGCGGCACACAGGCCTTCATCAGGGTGACTAACCAGAATTGTGATACAGCAAAGACATATACCGTATAAGGTGTGGCAGGAAATGACAACATGGTTCATTACCATAATGGATTGGCAAACAAGAAAATGGGTGCATTACCATATAAGGAGTGAACAGGTAGCTCCAGCAATGACATCATATAATTCAAAATGGAGGAGGAAAATGGAGGAAGAAAAAACACCCCCTGTACAACCAGTATGCCCTCTATCACACATTTGGAGACTAATATTACAGAAGCAAACATAATCAAAGTTAAAAACAGCAAACATGAGCTCATGTCACCCCAAGAAAGAAACAAAACAGTTTATAAGAATGGAGAATAAGCAATGTCCTCATTGAGGCCTGGGTGCACCATCGCTTTGAGTTGGAAAATCCAAAAAGTGTCGCGTTGTAGGAGGCGTTTGAGATGATCCCCTCCCCTTCAAGAACTGGGCACCATCTCAATGGCCATGGCCTTCAGGGAGTAGGGGTTACCATGACCAGTCTGTAATGTTTAGCCATTGGGTATTTGTCATTGGAGGTCCTAATGGCATAAACATGCTCAGAAACCAACTGTCCTTCAGTCTGCGTTTGGTTCGACCCACATAGAAGCAACCACAGTCACACGTACTTCAACCTGTAAACAACATGTTGTATTGCAATTTACAAAAGGACAAATATAATATATTCTGGTGCCCCCTGTGTCTTTGAAATTATTATATTTAACAATGTGATGACAAAAATTACAGTTTCCACAAGGGTGGTTGCCTGTCGGTTTAGGGAGCCAACTAGGCTTGGAGAGGAGTTGGGTATGCTGAATGTATGTAATGTAAGTACCTCATACATACAACACCACATCCAAAAATCCAAAATATCCCTTTAACACAGTTAGCTAGCAAACTATGGCACGGACAGATTACCCGATGGTCATCAGTTGTCAGTCGCTGTTCTTTTCAGATTACACAACTTGATTACTCAACTGTGAGATGAATCTGTTACAGTACCACAAACTAACCTAAAATAATCTGTCTGGTTAAGACATCAATACAGGGGGCTTCAACTAAATGAAGACATAGGCTTGTGTATAAAAAAATAAGATTAATGAATTAAATCTTAATTAATTTTAATTAACAATTAAAACGCACCCATGTAGATGGGAGGGTGTCCGGAAACTCAGGAGGTTCCTGGTATGTTGTTGTGCCACATTTATCTTGATCAAATTGCAGCTGCTCCTGTGATTTGGATAGTGCTAAATGGACTGCATTTATATAGCGCTTTTATCCAAAGCGCTTTACAACGTATTCGCTCATTCACACACTGAGGGCGGCCAGCTGCCACGCGGGGTGCTGGCACAGCCATCGGGAGCAATTTGGGGTTCAGTGTCTTGCCCAAGGACACTTCGACATGTGGACTGGAGGAGCCGGGGATCGAACCACTGACCTTCTGGTTAGTGGACGACGCGCTCTACCTCCTGAGCCACAGCCGCCCCCCTGTAGTGCTATTTCAAAATTAATTTGATTAATTGTGCAGCCCTAGTCCACTTTTCTGATTACATATAATTGTCCCCACCACTATTTTGATATTAACTGTTTACTGTACATGTTCAAATGGGCTCTACAAAGGATGAAGCATTGTGGTGCTATGATGCCCCGGCCTTCAAATCATACACAGACGTAAGGGGAAATGCTTGTTTGGTACAGATCCCAGTAAAGATCACATGATCATTTATATATTTGTGCATTATCTGTAGCCCTGGCAGGGACATATCCCCACCCTCTCTACCGTCTTCTCCTCCTCCTCATTTCTTGTTATTGTTATTGTTCTTCTTCTTCTTCCTCTTCTTCTTCTTCTTCTTCTTCTTCTTCTTCTTCTTCTTCTTCTTCTTCTTCTTCTTCTTCTTCTTCTTCTCTGTCTTCCTCTTCTTCACTTTGCGGTCCCACTGTTACACAGACCTTCACTGGCAATATCTTCAGAGGGAGTGCTTTGCCAGTAAAAATGAATGGAAACAGCCTGTCAGTGAAGGTGTGTGTGAAGGTGTGTATGTGTGTGTTACTATCAGGATCAGAGAATGTCAGCTTTCCTCTGTCCCAGTCCAGATGCACCCTGACCCTCTGGACCTTCTTCACAGGGAGAACAGTGGGTTGATCTGGTGGAGACTGTGCTGTGTGTTTCCCATCATTGAACCCGATTCTCCATAGTCCAGAGTGTATGATGCCTTTCCTCTGGACGGACTCTGCTGCCACGCCCAGTCTCCAGTATGCATTGTCTCCAACCTCAACATCCCAGCTATGGATTCCTGAGTTAAAGCTCTCAGAGCCCATAACAGAGCGATAGAAAGCAAGCCTCTCTGGGTTTTCAGGAAGCTGCTGGTTCTCTCCACCTCCCACACTGGTCAGATCTTCAGAGAGGATGAGTTTTGGATGGGCAGTGTTTGGGTCCAGAATCACAGGAGTGTAGGAGACCATCTCCTTCATCTTGTCCCAGACTGTGAAGCTCAGGTTGCCCAGGTGTTTGGCCTCGTCTATCAGAGCTCCTGAGAACGGCTGTGGATCCTCCAGTAGGGGGCGCTGGACTCTTTCTATTGTAGCCTTGTAGTTCTTCAGGAATGAGATGTCTTCAGCTCTCAGCACTTTCTCTATGGCACTGATTGTGTCGGAAAGAGCTGCTATCTTTCTGCTCAGGCCCTCAGTCTTCTCCTTCATCATCTGACTCTTCTGCTCCTCTTCCTCCCTCAGTGCAGAGATCCTGGCCTCCTCTTCCTCTTGTAGAAACTGGTGAAGCTTCTTAAACTCCTCCTTAATCTGCCTCTCTGTGTGTTGGGCCTGGACCTTAATGTGTTCTGCTGTTTGATCACAGTTTCCTTTGACTTCAATAAAGAGCTTCAGTTCCTCCTTTAAGGGCTTCAGTGATTCCTGACATTCCTCCTTGGCATCCCGTGCAGCTTCATCGATGGCTCTGAATCGGTGGTTGTTGTGTGTTTTTGAAGCTCGACAGACGACACACACAGGCTGCTGATGGTCCAGACAGAAGAGCTTGAGTTTCTCAGCGTGCAGACTGCAGAGAAGCTCAGATCCTGCTGAAGCTCTCTGACTTCTCTCCAGTAAGAACGCCTCACACAGGTTCTTCAACACCAAGTTACAAGAAAGTTCGTTGTTTGAAAATCTTCGGTTACAAATTGGACAGTCGGGTATTTGTTCGTCTGTCCAGCATTTCTGCAGACAGGCTTTACAGAAGCTGTGGGCACACGGCAGGATGACAGGATCTTTAAAGATGTCACAGCAGACAGGACAGGAGAGGTCCTCCTCTGATCTGGAAGCCATTTTCTCTCTGAGTGAGGAGAAAGACACAGGACATCAATAGGGATGTCCGATATTATCGGCCGATATTAGCATAAAAATCGATATCGGAAAATATCGGTATCGGTTTTCATGCCGTTTTTTTTTTTTTTTTTTAATACAGGGGGAGACTCACTGAGAGCAATGCTCTCTTTTTCAGGAGTGCCCTGTTCACATTCACACACACATTCATACCTGGAAGCTGACCAGTACAACCACAGTCTGATCTGTTGGCCACTGAGCAGCTCCACTGGAGCGGTTGGGGTTAAGGGCCTTGCTCAAGGGCACCTCAGTGGTGGTAATGAGGGAGGGGCAAGCGCTGCCTTTTCACTTTCCCCACCCAGATTTATCCTGCCGGTCCCGGGGATTGAACCGACGACCTTCTGGTCACAAGCTCGCTTCTCTAACACTTACAACTTTAACACAACATGCATATTATATATTAAACTCTTCAGCTACATTACGCTACATTATGTAACTTGTTACGTGAAATTTTGGTGGAAAAAAAGCCCGCTTATATCGGTATCGGTTGATATCGGTTGATATCGGTATCGGAAATTAAGAGTTGGACATTATCGGATATCGGATATCGGTAAAAAAGCCAATATCGAACATCCCTAGACGTCAATCATTGTATCACCCCGTACTCGAGTCGTGTTGCCCATTCATGTTTTGCACAAATTCTAGGTAAACTTTTGAAAAGTCCATAACCTTAAAATTCGAATCAGGTGTGTCCCCATTAAAGGCTGTTAAGTGAATAGGGTGTGTGTTTGTGTGTGTGTGTGTGTGTGTGTGTGTGTGTGTGTGTGTGTGAGTGGGAGGGGGAGGGGGGCATAGGAGAAGTGATAATTATGTCATCTGCTGGTGGCTGTATTTCTTTCTTTCTGCCGGTGTTCTTCTAAAACTCACATTCAGTGTGCTGAGTCAGCAGGGTGAAGTGGTATTCCAGAATTCCCAGGGTTCCCTCCTGTAGCTGTCCTCCCTCAGTCGAAGTCGTGGGTTTTGGGCCGAAGGTGAATCGTATCGTCTTTCTCTCAGTGAGGAGGAGAGGAAGAAAAACAACCTCTGTGACTGTCAGTTTAACGCGAGTCAGGTAAGGGGCGGAGCTTTGTCAGACCAGGTGTGAGTTCCAAAGTCTTGTTTTTATGCACACACAGTCACAGATGCAATTGTTTTTTACACACACGCACACTATATAAATATAAAACAGTCCATTCCCCATCCACAATTGTAAATGTTGTAAGTGAAAACCATTGTGAAATATTTCACTGAAGGTAATGAGTGCGATGAGTCATTCGAAAAGTACACAGTCATAACTGTGGACTTTAGACTTACTTTCTTGTTAAAGGCCCGTCAACACACCCACATAGTGTTCCTTTGAGCAGGGTTGTGTAACAGGGTAAACCTGTGGTACTGGTATCAGCTCATTATACTTGCCTTCACGTTGGGTGTCATTGATTTTGGGTGTGTTTTGGTTTGCAGTGACTTGGTGGTGTGTGGGAACTTGACTTTGGACTTGACTTTGGCTCTGGTGTGATTGGGAGTAATTGAAGGCAGGTGTGTCTGGGTGTGCCTCCACTCACTGGTCTATAAATAGCCACACGCAGCAAACGCTTGTCACTCATTATTCTGTTTGTGCTCTGTGTGCAGGTATGGTGTTAAGCTTTATTGTAATGTAATGTTGTGCTCTGGACTCATTATTCTGTTTGTGCTGTGTGTGCAGGCCAGGGTCAACCACGTTCTGCTGCGGTCCATTGACAAACCCTGCTCCTCCAGACTGAAGGTGTTGCCAGCCGACACTCTGTGCTACACCAGAGTGTGTCACCCCGCCACTTGAATGGGGTAACCGATTGAGGACTCGAACTTATGCAGCGCTGACCCTGGGCCTAACCACTCCCTACGGCCTCCCTCGCACTTTATTATATTGGACTGTTGCCCCGCTTAGCCCCCTGGCTTTTAACTTTATTTTAATAGTGATACAATAAAAGTCTTAAACGTTCATCTGTCTCGTTGTTCTTTGCCCCTGTTTGATACTGGTTGGTCAGATTCAGAGCCTGTTACAGTTGCCCAACACATAGATCGTGATCCGGTAGATATCGGGCCATCAGTAAGTAGCTCGCCAAATCCTAAATGTATTTTTTCATACAATAAATTCCACTCCTTTACACGAATAGCCCAGTGCTACATGTGACTAATTTTGTCCGAGCAGGTCACATTATGTTCTTGGAGTAACCTGAGGTTCTTCAAGGAACTGGGTGGTCTATCTTTATGCAACAGGCCCTTGTAAAAAAAAATAATAATAATCTCGCCACTAGGGGGTGCTGCAGCGCCCGTACTTCCTTTCGGCCCTGTCTCCCTCCCTCCCAGAGGTGGGGCTGTCTGTCAGAGGTCAGGTCTCTCACATTCACCTCCTGTTGATATGACAGGACAGTGTTTATTCCACAGTTGTGTTTAAAGATATGAACTGACCAGTTAATGAACTGCATCACTCCTTCACTTTACTGAAGGACATTCTCCTGGTTTCTCCTGCAGCCCGTCCTCCAGCCCATCCTACAACCCGTCCTCCAGCCCGTCCTACCGTCTGGTGCTGGTGGTACCGTCCTCTCTCCACCTCTCCCTCTCCTCGCACCACCGACTGATTGAAGCTACGGGTACATTCACACTGTCTGAGTGTCTCACACACCTGTCTCTCTCTCTCTGTCTCTGTCTCTCTGTCTCTCTCTGTATATCTGTATCATCAAACAGCCAAAACCAACAAAAGATTGTACACAGAGGGCAGGCCAAAGCTAGCTTGATCATTCTTGTGCTACCACAAAAGAACGTACATTGATAAGAAGTGACAGTCAATTGATCGCTCTATTGCAACATCAGCGTGCAGCAGCAGCGCTACGCCTCCGCCATTTTGGCATGAAGGAGACAAGTAAACAGTCTTTCTATGCGGAAAACAGCGTCAAGTATAACGTCCCTCCTACAAACTGCCGTACAAAGGTCCCTCTAGCCTACCGAAATAGCCAGTTGAGCAATGAAGAAATAGTAGCCCCTAGCTAGCATAAACGGTGATATTAGCGCACAACAATGAAAAGGCAGAAGTGCACAAACTTTTGAAACTGTTTTTCACGTCACAACCGCATCCGCAGAAAGGTCGTTCTCAACACTGCGAAAAATCAAAACATAGCTGGGCTCCACAATGACACAGAGAAGACTGAGTGACTTGATGTGCGGCCACATAGGCCTACACAGGGACGAATTGGCACAAGTGGACATCACTGCAGTCGCAAAGGAATTTGTCCAGCAAAATGAGTGATGCAGACTGGTCTTTGGGAAGTTGTTCAAACGAAACTAAAGTCATTATTTTCATAATTTTTCATGTGGCTGCTGGAGTATTGTGTGTTGGTTCATTGGCTTTAACTGTGCAGCTGCGCTTGTCTGTGTGTGTGTGTGGGGTGCACCGCTGTGCACCCTGCACACCCCGCATGTCTCTGTCTTAGGTGCTGAACATGGTGAATCATGAATATGATGATGACTGACTTGATTTTGACTTGTGGCAGGCAAGATGGCTTTTGGTTGTGGACTGGATGTTGTACACTATTGATTCATCTGTGCGTTATCTGGAAATAGCTTGGCCTGTTGTGTGTGAATTAGGATCAGAGGTTAATCTGAGTTTGTGTATTGTGTGTGTCATGCTTATGTGGCGGTGTATGTTAGTCTTAGGCCCAATCCCAATTATTTTCTTAACCCTCAATCTTAACCCTCAAGCTCAACCCTCAATCTTAGTAGCCCTCAAAACTAAGTTAAGGGCTATCTTGCGACTTTAAAATGGGACAGCCCTTAAAGGCAGATACGTCTTCAGACTGTGGGGGGCAGCAATACGCCAAAGCTCTGTCCAGTATATACTTTTTCCTGTTTGATACATGTTCAGTTTTAAGTGCCTTTTTTAAAACATATTTTGTCAAGTTTTTCACTTTTGTCTAATAAATCTTTTTCATAAAATCTATTACTGTTTTTTTCCCCTATATCATGCATATGTTTCAACTACCTACATGGGGAAATATGATTACATTATAAATTACATACTCACAATCTGAACTCTTTACTATTTTATTTAATAGTTTATAAAAAGTTATTACAATTGTTACAAAAAGAAATGCCATGAACAATACATAAACGGAGAGGTAGTGCAGATCAGCGCAAAACAACCGAGAACATTAAAAAGAAATTTAGAGGTACCGTAGTTCAGAACAGTGGAAAACAGCAGAGAACAGCAGCTAAAGTGACATTATAGTTTGTCAACTATTTTTTCAAAAAGGCCGAGGATGCGCTCCGTCTTCGCCTCGCTCTCCTCGTGGCGCCTCTGCTCCCTCTCACTCTCCTTCTTCAAAAAATCCACTATGGGATTTTTCTTCATTTTTTTTCTTTGGTGAAGGGGTTGGGGGACTGGCGGAGGTAGTGGTTGAGGGACCGTTGGTTGAGGTGGCGGGACCATCATCGCACGTGGACGGACCATCTGCAGCGGTAGTTGATGAGGTGGAGGGACCACCAACACACATCGCCTGAAAAAAATAACCAGGTGACATGGTCAGGAGTCACATACAGTATATATTACAAAAAAACATGAAATGTCTGAAATGTGATTGTTGCTCGAAGCTGACCTCTAGAATAGCCGTAGGGTCCCCTTCTGGGGTGAAGGACGCCACCAGCAGAGGAGGGTCGATTGATGGCCTCCCACCCAGAACCTCATGCATGTCTTGGAAATACTTCCAGGTGGATGCAGTCTCCTCCCCTCCGTCCGCTTCAGTTCCTGACACACACACACACACACACACACACACACATACACAAACACAGTATTACTAATACTGTCAGGAACTAAAAATACATTATAAGGAATAAGGATGGGTGTTTCACATTACCTTGTATCTAGTTTTGAGGTTTTCCCACTTTTTCCCTGCTTGTTGGGGTGTCACAATTCCCTCCAAGCCATCTAATAGACCCGTTTACAAAACAGAATGCTTGGTCACTAGGGCAACAGTTGCCGGTGTGATCGAGAATTATGTTATGAATATGAACAGTTCACAGCCCAAATTACTCACTCCCATAGTTTCTTTGGAGCCTGCTTGCTTTTGAGGAACTTATCTTCATTGCTGGCCCTGAAATGAATCAGGGCCCGTGTTTTATCTGGTGGCCCTGAAATGGAACAGGGATAACAGTAATTAGTTTCTTTTATTTTTGTGGGTTACCTGTCAGATATAGGTTTTATTTTCATGCAATTATCACAATGAATACTGTCACCACAACATCCAGCAGAGCCAGTGTGACCGTGTTATCTGGTGACTTTCAACCACGTTAACGTTTCACTCTTTGGGTTAGAAATTGATATTCAACCAAATAACCTGGGACACAACTACCGAAGTAACTTATTCAGCTGAACGTTAAACCGAAACACCAGCTTTAACCTGCAGCTACAGGAGATGACACCGTCCGCCGGTCATCTTACAAAAATGTCGGCGCACACATTCCACCTAACGCTATATTGATAAAACGTAACAACATTACCACTGAGAAATGGTAACGTGGTTCGTAACGTTAACTGAACAACAGCCTAACTTAACGTTATGGCTTGTCTGCACCACGACGGATAACGTTACTGACTATCGATCGTTAGCGAAAAAATGTGTTCGTGTTTACGCTACAAAGAGGCCATACGCTTCATCACGGTGCTTATCATAAGTTTTAAAGACATATTTACAGGGAAAATACTCACAGCTGTAACTTTTCTTCTTTCCGCCTTCCGCCATCTTGCTTTGAATGAATCGGACGGACTCGGGCAGCATTCGGCTGGGCTCGGCCGGTGACGCGCAAAGGATTGTGGGATAGCACTCACCGCCAAGTGTGGTCCTGGAAAATCTCAAAACTGAGGGCCGTACAGCCCTCAAACTCGACCCTTAACTTAACACACTGAGAATCGGGACAGCACTAGCACTTCGCGGGAGTGCGCATTTTTGAGACTGAGGGTTAAGATTGAGAGTTAAGATAGGAATTGGGATTGGGCCTTAGTCTTAGTTTAAATGATATTGCTCTAAATCTGGCTTTAAAAGGGACACTTTTTTTAGGTCACCCGCAAACAAGCCCCCCCAATAGACCCTTCTCACGGGGGCCATTTTGTGTCGAGAAGCCAGGGTAAACACAGGTGCAAGCAAAACACTAATGAGGGTTTCCAAATTCCAATCATGGAAGTTGGAAACCCTCATTAGTGTTTTGCTTGCACCTGTGTTTACCCCTTCTCGACACAAAATGGCCCCCGTGAGAAGGGTCTATTATGCCCCCCCCCCCCCCCTTGTTCAGATGCGTTCCGCAGTCCATGGATGAAAGGCATGTTGTTTATTGTCACAGTTTCTGCACTTGATTGGCGAACATAGCTTTCTATTTTTTATTTTTTCCACTTTGAATCCCCCTTGCCGGTCATGGTGTCCTCTTTGTCATGGCATTGTGCTGTTGTTGTTGGCGCAAGGCTGATTTTACAGGCCAAGATGGCGGTGGCCCTGCTTTGACACTACCGCAGCGCCTCTAGCGGCTGTTTCCAAAAATGCATCGGAGTGTCGACTCTTGCCTTCAAGCCTACCGCTTCAAATTGCATTACCTGATTATCTTGGTGATGTACCCCACCTCCTCCACAGCTCCTCCTCCTGCTCCCCGGTCTTGGGTGAGACCGCTCTGCCATCTAGTGGTCTTCTGTCCATACTGCATCGCCACCGTCCTGATGGTATCTCTAACGCAGCAGGAGCACAGGTAGCACCACACACACACACATGCACACACACACATGCGCACATGCATGCACGGATGCAAACACACACACACATGTTGAAATTGTGGTTCTAAAGTTCTAACTCCGCTCACAGGAAACAAACCAGCTGTCTCCATGGAGATGACCCAGCCTGACGGAGGCGATGAAGGATTGGATGAAGAAGAATATGATGACATCGCTGACGATGTCACCACTGAGCATGACTTCTGACAGGCTGATAGCACTGTGTGTGATATTTGCTTGATTTACTACTTTTCTTTTATCATTATCATTGTTATGTTGATTACTACTTTTTTATTCTTAATATTCTCTCTCCTCTTTCCCACAATTTCTCATCAAGAGGCTTCTTGCCTGTCTAGCGTAGTAAATAAAAATCTATCCTTAATTGGTTAAATAAAATTGAAAAAAAGAAAAAGTACAATAGAGCTTTCTGTGATGATGATGATGAGGATGAGATTAAGCGCCAGTGAAGAGTTCTGTATTGTGTAATGTGCTTGTGCCTATAAAGCTTTGATTGAATTTTAACTAGTTTTTAAGTCAATAATACAATGTAATATTGTGGACTTTGACTTTGTCCTGGGCCCCTTGAGTTTCTCTATGCTGTCACTGATGACATTCAACTTACATGCCTGTTAAACCCAACTGGATTTAGAAGCTTGTTTGATCTGAAGTCAAATGTGGACACGAGGGTCGCTGGTTCGCGCCCCCGTGTTACCTCCGGCTTGTTCGGGCATCAATATAGGCACGATTGGCCGTGTCTGTGGGTGGGAAGCCGGAATGGGGGTATGTGTCCTGGTCGCTGCACATAACGCCTCCTCTGGTCGGTCAGGGCACCTGTTTGGGGTGGAAGGGAACTGGTGGGAATAGTGTGATCCTCCCACGTGCTACGTCCTGCCGGTGAAGCTCCCCGCTTTCGGGGCTGGCAACTGCACATGTATTGGAGGAAGCATGGTGCTATACTCCCCAGATCGGCAGAGGGAGTGGGGCAGCGACCGGGGCAGCGACCGGGGCATTGGCCAAGTACATCATTGGCGTGATGCCAGACTCCCTTGAGACGATCCTGGAGAAGAGAATGGGTCGGAAGCTCAGGAGGATCATGAACAATGAGGATCACCCAATGCAGGCCGTCTTTAGTGACCTGAAGAGCTCCTTTAGTGACAGGCTTATTATGCCTAGGTGCTCTTCAGAGAGATTTAGGAAATCCTTTGTACCTGCTGCTGTGAGGTTTTTTAACCATCATTGTCGTGGAGCTGCTTGTTGTTGCTGCACTCTAGCCTGCAGACGGCTGCAGTGGGTGGCATCATGGAATATTGGACTTATTAACCTGGTTGGCCTCGTTTGGCAATGTGCTCTCCTCTTGTTTGTACTGCTGAGACATGCACTTTATTTTATTCTTTGTGTTTACTGTTTACCATTGTCTGTTTGTCTTGCATG